>NW_019524963.1:421315-560116 GCF_002814215.2 Seriola lalandi dorsalis | reverse complement strand
TCTCCCCAGGTCCCCCCCCCCCCAGAGCTGTAGTCTGCAAACCCCCTACTGCCCCCGTGATCCTGTGTAACACCTGCTGCTAAACCTGCTAAAATTTACTATAATTAATGATGATTATTGCTGTCATTACTACTTTTATCAGTAGGAGTACTACAGTTGCCATTACATTACTATTGCTGTTACTGCCGCTACTATCGCCATTATTAATATTGCTATCACTGCATGTTCTTGTTCTTTTCCTCTGTCTCTCCTGCTTGTACGCTCTTCTCTCTCTCTCTCTCCCAACCCAACCGGTCGAGGCAGATGGCCGCCCACCTTTAGTCCAGTTCTTTTCCTTGCCACTGTCGCCTAGTGCTTGCTCTTGGTGGGAATTGTTGGGTCTCAGTAAATATTATTATAAATTGCTCTATTTGGAAAGTGCCTTGAGATAACTTATGTTGTGAATTGGCGCTATACAAATAAAAATGGACTTGAATATGAACGCGAGGCGACCGGCGCGTACCGTTTACAGGACTGCCACAGACACTTGAAGTTCTGCCCTGCTTTCCTGCTTTGCTCGGGCGGCGCTGCGGAGGTTTGCTGTGCTGGGAGGTGAGGGTTGTGGTGTCCCGCTGATGCAGGCTGGGATACAGGGGGCGGGGACGGGGTTACGGTCGGCTGTGGGGAGGAGACATATCATTACAAAAGGCAAATAAATATTAATCACTACATATTTCTCACAGAGAGTAGTAGGTGGCTTAAAGTAAAAGTTGTAAATAAGAACAGAATATTCACTGACAGCTTACACAAGCTACATTAGAAGAATGATGTGGATTTCTTCCTCCATATAGCATTTGTCATTTTTATGATAAGATGGTAAGAAGTTAGAGAGGTCTTGTTGGCTGAGATGTAACCCCGGCCTGTCTTCTGGCAGAAGTTGTTCTCTCAGTTGCTTTACTATAGGAGGTGGGTATCGGTGAGAGCCACATGGTCTTAACTGGTCTCACCTTCTTAACCTCCAACTCACCACACCTGAACCCTTCCAGCCAACATGACAGGAAGTGCTGTGCAGCAAGTGTGTATTTGATGTTGTGTTTACACAGTAAGTTGTATTTACTCGTTTGTTCTTGCTCTTAGAATTACACTTTTTCGCAGATGTATGATTGACTTTTTAAATATTTCGAAGACCTCTTTGGACTTTTTCCTTTCCTCATGCACCTTGGACGTAGGTGAAGTTTTCAGAAACCTTACTTTGTATCATAAAATAAAGGGGAAAATAGACTCTTTACATTCAAACTGCCGACTTTCTCTTGGATTTTCCAAGCTCACTTTCCTTATAACAGAACTCCTGTTATGTAACTGACATTATATTGGATCCATAACTCTGTGGAAAGGAATTTTACATGCAGATGCACATTCACATAACTTTCTGTATGACACACAGGTTATCAACTTTATGATTTACACACAGCCTGTGTCATAACATGCATGTAGTAACAGACCAGTGCAGCAGACACATAGTCACAGCTTAAAAAAAAACAATTTAAATTAAATACTCTTCAACTCAACCTGCACACACTGTAATAAATACACTGTGTTTGCCCTCTATCTCCCACACACAGAGCAATCCGAGTAATAACATGACCCAGTCCTAACTGCACAAAATTGGAAGTTGCTGTCACACTGAGACTTAAAGACTTAGCCTGTGGCCTGACACTAAAATATTACACATCCAGTACATAACGTGCCACTTCAACTCAGTTACATAACGGTTGATTTCAGAATCAAACCCAGAAACCACATTAAAACACAGTCTGCGGCATTTCTGGCCACAAGTGGCAGTGTAGAGTAATGTTTTGATGAGCTGTGTGTGATCTACAAGCCGGTTCCCAGGGACACACATGCAACCCATAAACATGGGCTTGACGTAGGCCAAGCTGTTTTAGTGTAATGTTTTACCCATGATGCTTATTTAAGTGTCATGTATAGTGTCTCACACATGAAGTGAGTGTAAATGTGAATGCCTCTCTGTAGATTTAACTTGTTCAGTGACACATGAAGACAGAGGGAGACACTGAAGTGAGAAAGCAAAGAGCTGTTTCTGCTGGAGAACAAGTCTTAAGTCATAGTATGTTGTATCAAGTTACAATGAACCCTACTGAGAGTTAAATAATGGCTGTATCTCAGCTAATACCACAGAAACAGCTAAAACCACAACTTACAGCTTCAAGATAAATGTATCCAATTAAGGCTACATTTTGATTTAGAGTAAAGTGTAAAATGTCTAAATACATAAAAACTGGGTTGTTAAATAATGAGTGAACACCTCCAGAAGAGATCTTTTACTTCATGCAGAAGTGTTTGGCCATATCATAATGCAAGTTTAAGAAAATAAGAGATAAAAAATGCTTAGCATATGTTTTGCAGTAGGAGATGTTCCCAACATGTCTGCTAGAATGTGAAGGGCACATATAATGTGTTTTGGTGTAAATAAAGCTGTTTGTTTAGGATACCTTTAGCCAAAAAGTAAATGATAAATTAGATTAGTCACAGACAACATACATGACTTGGTAATGCAAATACTCACCCTACTGTGTCTGTGACAGACATATTTTGCAATTCATATTTTGTGACAGGCGTGACATCAGGTCACACTACCCTACAGTGACTCACCGTTGAGCCAGCTGCCTCTGTGGGTGAGCAGTTCCTCTGCTGAGTGGCATTCTCTATTGCTACTTTGGCTACTGTGCTTGGGTCTGTTCCTGCTGGCACTGCCACCATGGTGGCACTGCTGCCGGCGTTGTTGGGGTCACTGATGGTGATGATCCGCACTCCCACTTTATTGGGGATCCCCGAGGATGCTGCCGCTGCGCTGCGGTCCTCGTTCTCAGCTGGCCTCTTGAGGCCTCGAGCCTCGGAGGCCACTCCATTTGCAGGAGAGGCAGCAAGACTCTGGGAGGTAACAGTAACAGTGGGGGGGAGGGAGGAGTTGGGGAGCAGTTGCTGTCTTAGCACAGCGTGGCCCAGCCCCAAAGGTCCATTTGTTAATTCCGAGGGAAGCCTATTGCCTACTGCCTGGGGTCCGTTGGCCAGGCGCTCAGCCTGCTGGGCTTTGGCAGTGTCCTGCTGGGGGGGAGGAGGACTAGGGAGAGGGGGGTCTGAGCCATGACTCTTTTCAGAAGGGCCAACTTCCCCGTTCCCCAAGTACTGTTTGGAAGCAATGTGATTTGGAATGTTTTTGTTAAAGTTGCCACCACTGTCACCCCGATCAAAGTCACACACTCCGTTGACTAAAGTCTTTTTAGGGTCGGGGTTGCCCTCCAGAGGGGTGTTCAGGCCGGGGGAGAGGGCCTGCTTCCCATTAGCAGGGTGACTCTCCGTAGCCGGGCCATTGAGTGCCCCCTGGCTGTTCCCTGAGTGGTATGGAGGTAGATTAGACTCCATGCACTTCCGACCATTAAGCAGCTTCGCACCTGCCGCAACATCGCCGTTACTGGTTTTGCCGTTAGAGGAGTCTCCTTCTGCCAAAGACGAGTTCTCCATCACCTCAATCTTCCTCTCGTGGATGTGCAGCCCCGTGGCATCCTTAGCCTCCTCCTCCTTTTGACAAATGATTTTGTCTCCTCTGAGGGGAGCTGGCAGTGGTGGCGGTGGTGGCGGTGGGGCTGCTGGGGTGTGGTGGGGCAGGGTTCCAGTAGAGAATGGAGGAGGAGGAACGACCGGAGCCACGGCGCCCTGGCTGACAGCAGCAACAGCAGCAGTGGTGGTGAAGCCAGTGTTGGGGACCACGGTGAATGTGACTTGTCCAGCTGCCGTGGGGCCCTGGATGATGGTAGCTGCCCCCGGACTACTTGTGGAAATGAGTTGACCTGGCAAGAGCTGGACCGTCTGAAGGGCTGGAGCTCCTGCTGCAGGAAGCTGGCCAGGAACAAGCTGGACATTGAGCTGCTGAGGCTGAGTAGAGGGAGTCTGTGTGCTGTAGCCCGCTTGGTAGATGACCTGTGGACTAGGGGCTATCGTGCTGTTGGGAGGGGGCACCTGCGGAGCGGGTAGGATGAGCTTTCCTCCCGGCGTAGAAGGCCCTCGCTTTGGAAGCAGTAGCTGTTTGATCAAGCTGGACTCAGTGGAGGTAGGCTGAGATGGAGGAGTCTGGGAGATGATTTGGAGCGGTGGCTGTGGTTGATGCTGCTGTTGATGTTGCTGCTGTTGATGCCGTTTCATGGACAGTGCGTGGCTGACAGTTTGATTGGGCTGGACCTGGGTGTTGGAGTGAGAGACAGGAGGCGGGCAGGGACTGGAAGCAGCTCCTGGCTGCCCTGCTATCTGGATAGTTTGGGCACCGGGAATAGCGGAGGGGTTGGCAAGAACAATCTGGTGTATGGCAGGGGTGTAGGCGGGGCTCTGCTGGGGGTTGGGGCTGACTATTACTACACTCTGCGCCTGCTGCTGAGGCTGAGGCTGCTGGTTGGGAGTGGCTATTGTGGCTGCTGGTCCACCTGACTGGTTTGGCGCTGGTTTTGGGGCGATATTCTGAAATGCGACACGTGACCCCTGGGAATTGGGCACACCCGTGATGCTTAGCGCCTGACTACCTCCCACCTGGATGGAAGAGGAGGGTGCCGATGCTGCAGCAACACATTGAGGCTCCACCTGGGGAGCTCCACCCTGAGGCCCAGACAGGGGAGGGATTTGAGGCAAGGGAGGATGGTGGGTGATCGGAGGGCACACACCTTGTACCCTGGCGGTGAGGATGTGGCCCTGTGGTACCTGCTGAAATAGCGTGACAGGCGTCCCCGTGGGGAGCATGGGGGAGTGTTGCTGTTGTTGCTGAGCCGCAGGCAGAGCGGTGGGGTTCTGGGGGCTGTGGTTCTGGGTGGCTGGTGCCGACGTCGGAATCTGGACCACTGGACCAGGTCGGACATGTTGCTGCACAGCTGCCAGAGGATTTGGTGGTAACTGCAGAGGCACCTGTGGGGGCACCGGGTGACGAGAAACAGTCGGGTGGTTTGCATGGGTGGGTTCCTGTGCAGTCAAGGCCATGGATGGGGCGGCACCTCCGGTGCTGAGGCTGGGGCCCGGGGCCCGGACAAACTGGGGTCCAAGAATGGGATGCCCGGGAGGTAAGCCTGGTAACACAGAGAAAACTGTTCAGGTCTGGTAAGCTACTAAAGCCACCATGGACAACACGAGAATGTTGTCATATTAGATACTTCCTGTTTCTAATGACAGGCTGGGCAGGTTTACTTGTGACAGGTGTCACATGTATTAAATTATTTGTGATTTGTATGAACAACCAAAGCTACTTCCTGTGTCAGGCAGTTTATTGTGGTAATGTCAATGACTGTACATTATGTTTCAATAGAGCTTTAACTGTAACAGAAGGAGCCAAATAACATGGGTAGCAACATCATGTAACAGTCTTTAACATCATGACTGGTCGAGGAGACAAAACATCGGGTTATGAAATATAATATAATTAATTATTTATTAATGCCAAGGAGGTTGGTTAACATCATTCCCTTAATGAGGCCTAAGCACGTCACATTTGGTGAGCTTGGTTTACTTTGTTGCTCCATTCAATAAAACCTATGATGATGATGTTCATATGATTCTTCGGCAACAACAACAATCACAACTTCCCCACAAAAAGTTACATATATGGTCACAGGATGGCCTGTGTCCTGCAGGTTCTTTGACATATGAGAGATGCTGCAAAAAGAAAATATCATTCTCTCATATTCAGAATTATTGCATAACATAATAACACACTGTAGCCAAATGTGCTGTGTTCAGTTTCATGATAAGTGATACAGCTTAGCTGCTTTCCTTTCAATTTCCCCAAGTAAGCTCCTCCAAGTAACTTTTTTTCCTTTGATCATTTTCTCAATATGTTTGCCTTTGTAATTAGTTCAGCCATCTTGGTCCCAGTGGTACACAGCTCTCCTCTCTCTGTAAAACTGCCAGTATCCTTCTCCACAGTATCACTTTTCTCAAGTGCCTTTTCTTTTCTTCCACAGCGCTTCAGCTTCTGACATTTGGCCCCTGTCTGTCTGATTAACTAAATGCATCGTGTGTCAACCATTTCAAAACAGAGCCAGAGGAGAATAACAGTCAGCATCCTGGATGACTAAACAAAACCCGTTGCAGGCAACTTTAATTCATTTACAGTCTCATGTGGAACATTTTAACTTTCTAGCGAAAACTCTTTCTTACACTCCCAAGAAAAAGGAAAGGAAAGCCATGAGCATAAGCTTGATTGATTAATTCTACCTGGAGGCGGAGCCTGAGGGTCTCCAGGTGCTTCATGTCGGGCTGCTGGAGGTGGAGGAGCTGCTGCCGGACTTTGCTGCTGCTGTTGCTGCTGAGACTGCTGGTAGTACAGCTGGATGGGCAGGGGGATTGACCTTCGCCTTAGCCCAACCAGAAAGATCTGAACCTGGCCGTTGGCCTTGGGCTCCTCTTGCCGCCGCATCGTGTGGTTGGGGAACACAGTCCTGTGGTGGGGGCAGGACAAAACTGGTGAGTTTAAATGCTGAATGCAAAATGTGCTGCAATTGAGTTGCACATTTACTATTAATGTTCAACATGTTTTAACAAAATTCAGCTACTTGAAAATTTAAGTCTTTCCCATTTTACCAGTAGTTGGTGCACACTGCAGAGAATAAATATCCTGTAGAGTGCAGGGCGATTTAATTTTAAAAGTGCATTTGCAACAGATACTTCTGTCGTGATACAGCCTCATTTGACTCATCTATCTACGAGTCTATTTATTTCTTCCTTTTGCATAATATGAACACATTTTAAGTGGGAAGAAAATCATATAGCAATTATTTTGACATGTGATTGTGGTATGTCACATTTGAGTGGGAATGGTAATTTTTGCATTTCATTGTGACTGAAGTTTTATAATGGTATGTTGTAATACATTTTACCTTACTGGATATTGTGCTTGGCCATATTGCGATTTCGACAATATTGCGATTAATTGTTCAGCCCAGAAAGGATTTACCAAGAATCTATAGAACTGAAACTGCTTTCGTTTTACATTTACTGGTATCTGACTGGAGGATCATTGTCAAAATTCAACACAGCTATGCTTTGTTAAAGCTGCTCTACCAAGGTAAACAGCAGCAACTGCTGTGTAGCAAACTGAGAAAACAGAACTCCAGTTGGTTAGTAGTAATATATACTTTGGTCAGGGCACAGAGATTATCAGCTGTCTGTGCTGGTGGAACATAAACGCATCAGACAGAAGAGGAGAGGGGACTGACCGGAGACATTTAAGGAACCCGGTGGAGTTCAAGATGTTGCTTCGTCCCATTTTACTGCACGTGGCAAGGTACTCAGAATACATCTCTGATCGAGACACAGAGCCCTCAGGGTTTGTCTCAAAGTGTGCGTTTAGCCTGTTGGAGAAGCATAAAGTGAATTATTATTAGTTATTGTGCAAGAAAAAAAGTGAGCAAAAAAGATGTTGAAATGAAATACAGACACAACGGAAGATGGGTACAAGGGAAATCCTGAATCTCTTCTCTCACAAAGACATTTAAACTGGTCCTTCAGTTACATTGTCACTATAGATGTCTATAGGTTAATAAATCTTACCACTGCAGTGTAAATTTCTCCCCATCTAGTTCAACAATACCAGGTGGTGGTTGAGTGGATTGAACTGGGACCCTTGTTACTGAGGAGACAAAAAGAAAAGAAACATTTAAGTTAAAAAAACAAACAAAAACAAGGTGAAGTCTCCTATATGATCGAGTTAATGTTGACAGACAAAGCAAAAGAAAGACCTGCTGTATTGATTGAATGAATGTCTAGTCTGTGGTGCTCCCCAGGCTGTCCACTAGATGTCACAACACTAATAATTTTGCATTAGTGGCCACTGACAGTACTGGGGTGAACACTTCCAAGGTTAGGTGTGCTTATGGCCCACCAGGGGTTACCTGTTAATTCACACACTTTTTTTTTTTTTTTTTTTTTTTTTTTTACAGCTGTTACAGGTACAGGAAACACAAAACACCTCAAACACCTGAAAACCCAACAGGTGTGAATTCTCTTGGTGGTCTCACCATCAGCTCCCAAAAAACTGTTCACAGCTAACACGGTTTTTATTCTTTATTCTAACTTTTTCATCTTTATTTTCTGCTTTAAAATGCTTTTTTTCCCCCATCACTGCAAATTCGTGTTTCCTCACAAACTTGTGTATTATTGAGCGATTCAACTGGTAATGGAAAAACCTGTTACTTTTTTCTTTACACCATAAAACTCCAAGCAAATTACTCGCAGCAGCAAAATAAAAGGATGTAAATATTAAATATTCAGCACGGGGCACCAAACAGAACGGGCCTGTAAACAGCAGGATGCAGCGCAGCCATGTTGGAATATTGTGCGGCTCAGCAACAGGTGAGTTTGTCGGTCGTGAGTGAATCATTGTGAACTGGCAGTGATTCTGTATTTGTTACATAAACGTTATTTACTGTTAAACAAGGAGTTTTGTCTCACAGTCAAATACAGACCCTGTATGTTGCATTGATTTGTGTCAGAATAGGAGAAATTTGTGTTTGGTTTCTGTTGGGTTGGACAAGGTGAAGCTGCTCTGTGGTATTTACAGTTGAGGTTGTTTAAAGCTCAAACACACAGTTGATGGCAGGTGGGAGTTTGCTGTTACCTTCACTCTGAATATCATGACTCACAGATTTCCACAGCATGTTGCCTTATTTACATTGCCTTTTTCATTTTATTTACAGTCCTGCCACCTGAGAGCTACAATGAAAACAAAGGTATGTAAATTTATATATGTTTTATTTAAATTTAAAAATTCCAGTGGACCTTAATGGTTTAAATCTAAAGCTGTGTTTACTGCCTATAACTGAGTTAAATGCTGACACATGAAAATCCCTCACTAATACTAAAATTGAGCTTCGATAAATCAGTGAGCAAAAACTCAGCACCTGAACATTTCAATTGGTCTGCTCTTCATCTGACTGTAACTTCACTCTACTCAAAACAAACCTCTTCTTATTTGCCTGGCAGGGAGCTGCAGGTATACACCCTTGTTAAGGCAGGTCAGGCTCCCTCCAGCAGCATCACAGATTGTGTCTGACTGACAGATGGAGGAGATGTACGGACACTCACCAGCTGCTGGTGCTCCCTGCACGGCTGCAGGTACCTGCTCGACCAGCTGTGGTCGAACCTCGGCTGCCTGGTCAGCGTTGGCCTGATGCTCAATCAACCGCACCGCTGTTAGGGCGTCAGGTCCAAATGTGTGAAGGTCAACCGATACTAATCGCACTAACAAGTCTGACCAGAGAGAGAGGGAGGAAGAAGAAAAAGATACAAGGATCAGCACCTAGGAGTCTAGTTCAAACACACAGAACCACTCCAGCCATTTAGCAGAGAATCCAAACCAGAGGAAACAATCATTAAAGATTTCAAGGATGAAGGAAATACACTGTCATCAGAGCCAGTAACTCATGAATGGAAAGACTAGCGTGACTGAACTTGGCAGAGAGACAAGTTACCAAAACTCAACTAAGACCATGTGACATCAGATTTCAAGCTCTGGATTCACTTAAGAAGAATGAACTGGAATGGATCAAACATTTTTTTTAAAAAGACAAGCCAAGTAAATTTCCATGATTTCTTTTCTTTTCTTTTTTTTTTTTTTAACTCTCATACCTATGCTGTGGTCTACGGAGGCGATCTTGCTGCAGGGAATCTCTCCGAGCTGGGCCAGCAGGTACAGCACCTCCAAGGAGGCCATGAGGAGCATGAGGTCGGGCAGGGTGAGGAGCATCATTACCTCCCTGTACGAGTCCTGGTCCACGTACTCACAGATTAGCACACCATTGTCCTCCGCCTTACTGAGGTTGCCCAGGATCTCCATGGCTGAGGACAAACACAAAGACACAAAGACACATTCATTGCAAGATGCTTCATATACCATCATGACATTCACAGTGAAGAGGGAAAACTTAACAAGGAGTTTGTCACCAGCAAAGCACTCACCTCTCATTTTGAGAAACCGGTCCCTGGACATCAAGCATTTGGTGATGGTGTGAAAGATCAGATGAGTCGTCCGAAAGTCAACGGGATCCAGCTGGAGCTACAAGGCAGACGAGCATTATTTATGGATTCCACCATCCAGCAAGTTGGCTGGCAAGAACCTCAACGTTCATTATAAATACTTTACAGAGTGGACGGACTGCCCTCCTCAGCACTGAGATTATAGGCTCTGAATAACAAACACACTGTACCATAACAAAGCTCGACTTGTTACTATATTCAGAAACAGCAGGTTGAGGTCTGTCTACTTACTAATGATTTGTGTTGTTGGTCACAACATATAAGCAACCAAAAAGTGCTCTAATAGGATTTATATTATTTACATTAATACATGAGACAAGGCTTTGCAGGATCATATCTGTAGAATGCTTAAAGTGCCCTAAACCCAACCATCCAATTAATCACATCAAAGGCTTCACTGATTGTATCAGGGACTCTATGCATAGAGTTTCTAAAAATAGACGCAGCCTCATTAACATGCGTACCAATAAATGTTATACTGAAGTTTCACCAACATTCTTCATTTCTAAATCTAAAACTTTATTCAATGTTGGATTTAAAGGCGCGGTCTGAGTTCAGTGTTCATCTGTAACTGTTGGAAAACATGATTATTCACCTTGGTTGAATTAATATGTGAAAAATAATCTAAAAAACAGACTGTAAGTGGCACAGCATCTAACAGCCGCAGTCCTCATTTCTCAGGAAACAGTATCTACAGCTACAGATGATTGAGTTTCTAAACATACCACATGTCTGACCCAAATAAACCCAGCAGATCTGTCTGTTTCTGAACAGTAACTCATCACTTAAGTAAGTAAGTAATTGATTTTGCTGGTTAATTAGCTAATTAATTAAGTTAATGTTAGCTCCACATTCTGGTTGAAAAGTTTTGTTTTTTTTTTTTTTTTTTTTTAATGTGTCACAGTGGTAATACTAGTCCACCTATTTTTTTTTTTTTAAGCATAAACTGTAACCCCACAAATCAATGTGCTGTAGTTTGTTAATGACAAGCTCCTCGTCCTCATCACACATGCTAATAATTGCAATTAAACACTCCCAAACTCTTGGAACTCAGCCTAATGCACATCATGTCAACCCCTGGAAAAATCCAAACCTTGAAAAAGAAAAAAAACCTGCTGTGCCTAGTTACTGTTGCTATGCTGTGACTGAACAATATGCTAAATAGGGGAGGGACTTAGCCAGTAATGGATTAAATCTGTTCAGACCACGTCAATGAAGAATGTAATACAGTTTACAACACTGATCATACATGGACAGTTTATCGTGTCACAGTAACCTACATCTGAATACAAACCTACCTCAGGCTGCTCACTGTCACTACATTACTGAACTGACCCAAATCCATGACATAAGTTTTCAAGTCACTGACCACAATTATGTCTCTGTTCAAATTCAAAACAAATGCCCAGAACCAGACCCACCTCGGCAGCCACGTTGCCCAACGTGTCCAGTCCGAGCTGTCGGAGTGAGATGAGGTTACAGTGGGCACAGAGCAAAAGGAAGCGCAGGCACGTTCGGTTGGCCGCCAGCAGCTTGACGTTGGCCTCCTCGAAGGAGAGGTTTCGCAGGATAACGGCAATCTGCAGCACCCGCTGGGCCTCCATGTCACTGATACCGAGGTTCCGTGGCGGGTGGAAGAGGCTCTGCCAGCGCTCCTCACACGACGTACCATCTGCAGAGAGGAGGGGAGTAAAGGTTTAGAGCGCCACGCCAGAGGAGAGTGTGAACAGATATTATTCAACAGGGGATAAAAGCTTTAACTTTCAGGATCACATTAAACCTAATAATTGTAAAATATATGGTGTCATTTAAGTTCCTGAGCTTCCTGTGCCAGAAGTTGTGTTTCTTTTGTGTTGTCATGTATATTGACATGACAACACACTTGAGCATGTCACAGCCCGTTAGGTGTCAATAAATTCACCGTGGGAGCATACAGGAGTGTACCCTTATATTGTTTTCTGTGGTCTCTACCACAGAGCGTGTTTACCTTGTGCTGGGCTGCCCTTGTCCCAGATCAGCTCCCTGACTTCAGCGTCCTCCACCACCTCTTTCCAGAACTGCAGAAACACAGAAGCTGTTAGCCGGGCATTTAAAGTCACTTATAAAAACGTCTACAGCCAAAGTAGGCAACTTTAAATTAGACAAACGTACGTTGACAGACCTGATTAACTCATCAACTTCAAGTTACTGCTGGCTGACAACCAAACAAAACCCATAACACTGAGGTTAGTGGGGCAATCAGCTCACTGCCAGGTAAGCACTTTTATCATATAACCTTAACATGGCAGAAGTGTCAATATCATAAATAGTGCTACAATTAAAAATCATTTAAATCGCTGAATAATCTGCTGATTATTTTCAGACACTATATGGACCAAATAGAAAAAGTAGTGAAAATGCTTGCTACATTTTTCCAGAACCTAATTTGACATAGAGAAATTGCTTGTTTTGTCCAGACAACAGTCCAGAAACTAAAGATATTCATTTTGCTATCATGGAAGACCTCTGCAGCAAGATTGTGTAAATCAAAGTTGTTGATGTCTAAGTTTCTGTCGATTGATGAATTGACCAACTGTTTCAGCTCATATCTTTCTTGGAACTTTAAACACTTTTTTCCATAATCACGACATTCACATTTTTAATAAGATAACCCCCATTAAAGCCGTTTGCATTAGATACAAAATGTCCTTGAGCTACAGGCACCAGCTCTCAGAGTGTGACCTCTAACTTCAGGACAAACAGCCAAGAGACCCGAGCCATGACCGAGGATAAAACAATAACGCAATGTAGTTTTTATATTGCATTAATTTCATGAATTGACTTTTATGCATGCAGGTTATATGGACTGAACTCAAAATGAAATCAGTGTAAAGCCGCCTTAGAGATAACTGTTCTGAGGTTCCTCTGTGAGGAGCAACCATCAGATTTTCTGCCAAACTTCACACTGTAAAAATCGAAACTGATGCTCTGTGGCTTCTTAGAGAGAGCAGTGTTTAATTTCTATCTGTAACGATCAAATGAGAAAATAAATGGCTTGCAGGACACATAAAAAAAAAAAGAAAAGAAAAAAAAGACCTTTACCCTGACAAAGTCCCGGGACGTTTTCTCCTTCCAGTCTGTCCCGAATACCCCGGAGAAGCTGCCTAGCGCTACAGAGGCACAGAGGGAGGGTTAGAGTTACTACTGGCATCTATTCTATTGTTCATCAATTCCCTGTTATATAAGCACATAGAACCTAAACCAAAAGAAAAAAAAAAAAAGTCCAACTTTTCACTTTGCACATAGTGAATTTAGCAGTTTTACCAATATTCACACTGACTAAATGTACAGAATCAACTTTTTAAAGTTTATATTATAAAGTTTCTTTGTTGGCTGTTCAACATTAGAACTAAACAGCACGATCTGACTGAGGTTGGAAACGTACAGTCGTCGAAGACGCCGGCGTGGGCCAGCAGCAACGTGACCAGTTTGGGGTCCTTGTCCAGCTGCATGGCGTGCTTGCTCTCGTTGGAAAGCAGAGTGCAAACGTTAACAGCGAAGTCCACTTCGTTGGGTAGGCCCGAGAGGAGAGACAGCACCAGTTTATTGTAGTCACACGGTGGAACGAAATCCGTAGACAGTCCATAGCTTTGGCGGAGATAGTCTGGAGAGAAAAAAAACAAAATATCTCAGGGTTACTAAATATATTCCACAATAAAATGCATTTAAATGAGTGAGCGAGGTGAGTGAAATGTCACACACCCACTTAAACATTTTTCATTTGTTGCCAAAACAGGGCTAAACAGTGTGCAGTGCAGCCCATACAAACGCAAGTTTGGTTATGTAAAAAATTTCAATATATTTTAATATTATTGTAGAGGGCTTCAACAAATGTCTCAAAAGGGGAAAAATAAATCAGTACTTTTGAATTTTAAAGCTAGGAAAAGAAGCATCACAACAACAACACAGGCAGAGGAGATACTGTGTCTCTGAGGAGCCACACAGAAGAAATAAAGCAGGACAAGACAGACGTAGAAGAGTTAGGAATTTGCAACATGTGAATTAGCCGCAGAGCTGCAGAAAGAGCGAAAAGCCCAGTTCCTTCACCGTTCTACTGCTGCCTCTTCACACCTTCAGCCACTTACACTCAGTTTTATGTTTCCTTTATCTGTGTTTGGGCCTTTAAGCCGTTCAGTGGAAGCTGCCTTTGGTTCAGTGTAGCTTGATGAGCTGTGCCTCGTCTGGCTGAGGAACTTTTAATTGTGTTTGTCTCGGACTCAGTCAACCTCCATGATTGGCTTTTTATAATTAAAGATGTCTAATCCAAAATACTAAGGAGGGCTGCGCAGAGGGAAGAATTATGACTTGGATGTTATTATTCAGCAGCACTAATTGACAGATGATCCAGTCTGGGAAAGTGCAAAGACTCCAGATTCCTCACTGCGCTATGGTGTGATTTTCTGCTATCAATCATTTTGTGTGCATAGGTGTCATTTTTCTATACAGTGGATATTTCAATTTGGTGCAGGATTTTTGTCGACTGCTGCCTCTGGAAACCAATCATACAGCAGAGAGGAGGCCTGGTGAGTGGATTTGATTTCCATGCTGAAAAGGTTTGTGCAGGCAAATGTAATTCAGCCGAGCTGCTATTATAGCAGCGACAGCTCCATTCAAAACCTGCCAGTCTGTGCTCATCCTCCAACACCTGCAGCGACACAGAGCTGCAGAGGACAGGTGTACGACATGCCACATGACACACACACGAATTTATGAGCAGAGTGACTTAGAAGTTCATCCCAGGTGTACAAGCAAAACATAACAACAGGGCACACCAGAGCTCAGTGTAATACTTCCAGAGCAATGGTCAAATACCTAACCATCACTGAGCCAACACGGAAGAAGATCAACCTGTCCGTCCCGCTGTGATATGGTCACATTTAAATTCAGAGCCTGGGGGACACAGAGTTCATCTTAAAGGGTCTGAAATAGAGCTAGACCAATAAACAGATTAAAATATACTGTCATCAGTTTCAGTATCATTGGGAATGTTGGCCGATAAATAAGAAATTGCAGGACAGAAATGCCAAGGTGGTTTTGAGGTGGGGCTGAATGATATAAAAAAGATTTTTTTTTATTTTGGCAGATTTCAGTTGGAATGGTCTTTTCTGTGTTTCATTTTCACTGAAGAAAATAATTATAAAAATGATGATGTGATTTTTTGTTGGGGCTTGTACCAAGAAGCCAGGGACTAAGTTCAGCACTGTTTGTCGTGTGTCTGTTTCCACCAGGGACACGTTTTGGAGTCAATCAGCTCAGCAGGCAGCGGGCTAAATGTGAGAGAGAAGAGCCTGAGGGAAGAACTGAAGGGCTGGAGGCTCTAATCTAAACTCAGGTGGAGGGAAAACCAACAAGTGCTTCCTCCTTCCCTTCATCAATAACCTGTGTCAGGGCAGTCAATTACCTCCAAGAGAAGCTCAGCAGTCAGCTCTGTAACACTGTGAGGCTAATGGACAAGCCGCATTCAGTGTGAGTGTGTGAGAGTGTGTGTGTGTGAGTGAGTGTGTGAGTGTGAGTGTGTGCGTGTGTGTGGGGGTCGGACAGAACAGACAAGAGGTCGGCCTTGGCCGGCTGCACAAAAAACATTTAGTTTGAAATATGATGTGGTTACGCAGAGGTTGCTCTTTCATCGTGAAAGCAGCAGCATGTTTGGGTTTAAGAAAATATTCACCAGCGCTGAGGTGTGTGTAGGCAACTTCCAAGAAAAGAAAAAAAAAAAAAAGGCACTGACAGTTACTGCATTCTTCTTAGCCTTGGTTCAAAAACAGCAGCGATGATCAAGGTGAGAACTGAATTAAATGATTCGCTGTGTTATAAAAGTGAAGCATGTTAAATACAACGAGCAGACTGATGGAGATGGAGTCGTCAAACAGCAGAGGGCTTAGTAGTGGGAGGGAGACCTCTCTCAGGTTTCACGGGTGAAAGTAAAAGACAAAACAGATAGTCATTTCTTTTCGTCACTACTCTCTGCAACAAATTCTTTCTTGGTGTGAAAAGCAGGCGTTACTATGCAGAGTTAATCAAACGGCTTGACGAGGTGGTATGGATGTTCAGAAGCCAGTGTTACAGCTCAAGACTACCTGCGTCATGACGGTGTGAATACAAAATCACCATGGAGATTGTGTGCCAAAAACACCAGGTGAAAAAAATAGCCAAGGACGTTTAGAAAACTAGCAGAACAGAACAACCTGACCGAAAGGTTAAGGAAAAAAAAAGAAAAAACACACTCACTACTGAGATTAGATTTCACATTAGATTTCTGTTTGGCATTGATGCAGTTGTCATGTTATCAGCCTGCCTTTAACTGGTTACAAAAACAGTTTGACATTTTGGGAAATCTGCTTATTTGCTTTCTTGCTCAGAGTTAGATGAGGAAATTGATGCCACTCTCATGTCTGTGTAAATATGTAGCTGGAGCTGGCACTCTGTTCACTTTGCTCTGTCCAAAGGTAAAAAAAAAAAAAAAGATTTGCCTAGAACCTTTTAAACTCACCGATTAACAAATCTCCAGAGCTTAGAAACAACAATGTGCCGGTCTCTTTCTTGGCCAGAAGCAGTAACTTACTAAAATCTCCTGCTCTCAGCCAAGAAAGTATGGGACAAAAAAAAACCCCACATAAAATGGCAAATATTGATTGTCACACTGTTTGTTTTTTGTACAGATTAAAACACATGAAATAGGGTGTGTTAATGAATGGGTTGTTGGAGATGCTGGGAGGTGGATTTTGTTTGTTTGATACTAGAGCCAAGTTATCCGCTTCCTCCCTTTTGCATGTAATATGTGTAACTAAGGGTGGGCGATGTGGCCAGAAAATCATTTGAATCTCAAAAGACAATCTCAATCACAATCTGAATCCTATTGCTGCTCTGAATTTATTGTGAAAGTCCAGACTGGAAGTTGTGATTTGTATCTTTCCACCGCTTTGATGCTTCTTTTGAATGTTCGTCTGCTCGCTGCTTTTCTTCACCTACAATTCTGTTAATATGTAAATGTTTTGATTTGAAAGCTCGGGCTTGTCCTGCTTCGCATTTTTTGCTGTTGCTAGCTGCAGTTAGCAGACTAGCTGTTTAACAGGTAACGATGGTCTGATTAGCAGTGACCTCTAACCTCTAAATATAGCACCTGGATCATATCGCCCTTGATAGAAAATCGTCAGATCGCCCACTCCCATGTGTGCCAGCTGCAGTGAGGTTTCAAAATATTGGCTGATAAATCGTTATCACATCTTTTCAAAACATCAAATATTGAAATCAGCATCAGCCTTCAAAATGCTGTATCTTTCGGGCTCTAACATGCAGCCTGCTTGACTACAGCACATGAAAACCTGACGTGTTTTCACAACACAGCACAGTGAATTTCCTAACAGCTGAAATTAAAAGTGCAAAAACACTTTTAAGCCGAGACTCTGGAGCTTGTAAAAACTATTGGAGACATTGAAGCTAACTGGACATTCATCATAATTTGCAATCTGCATTATTTTCTTCCTCATCATGTCCTCGTGAAATAAATTCTAACACATAGAAAAACCTTGAAACAAACAGCTATTGTTGAGGTGCATTTCTATGCATATATTTGACCTGTGGGTCGACCACTTTCCCATGCATCTCACACACAGCTCTGATGAAGTGATGCTTTGCTGAAATCACATCTTGACCAAGAGACAGAGAGCCAGAATGAAGTCCAGAGAGAAACTGAGTGAGTCAGAAAACAAGAAGCAGAGACTGAGTCCATGAACCTGATACAGATGTGAACCAGACACAAATGGAAGGGGGAACTAGGTGAAGAGAGTGAGGGCTACTGAATACGAAGTGTGTTGTCTCTGCCTACCTGATACAATGTGTTGCTGGTAGTTATAAGAGTTGGGAATTGCACCGATTGGAAGAGAGGCTTTGGGATTCCCCGGCTGCGCTTCTTCATCATCCTCGCCGAAGTGGTGGACTTTCTCATACTTCTCCAAGTATCTGCGGGGGAAGAAGAAGAAGAAGAAAAAAAAAAAACAACAACGATGAGCTAAGAGTTGCTTGTTGTGAATTTTGCAGTGGATTTGTGCAAGACTTGAGTGACTGATAATGATTTGTTTCTTTAACGTATTCAAGCACATTCTCCACTGAGCACAGATGCCGTGAGGCCGAGGCAGCATTCTCTCTCTGTGATACTGTGTACTAACTAACCAACCGCTCACAGTCTCAACAGAGCAAACCAACAGCTAACAAATGTCCCCCGTTACAGTTTACAGATAGACTCCACTGTCTTTTTCTTTTATGAAACGTAAAACATTAAATTACTGCAGACTGGTCGTATTTAAGAAAGGGAAGAGCTAACGTAACTCATATCTAAAAAGATTTACAATACATCCAAAATCTTAATAACCCAAAGACAAAGAAAACAGGTTTGACATTCTGCTTTTCTTAGTCTTGAGCTCTAAATCAAGCTGCTACTCTCATGTTTTGTAGCGTAATCATCAAACTAAGGTTGAATCTTGTGCCTTTAAACAAACTGTTGTCACAATTCTAAGAGTTGAGAAAAATTATTCCCTCTTGAAAATTCAGCACAAACATCCAAAACTGTTCAATCTGAAGAATTTAGATTGAATACTAACAATTAAATTCTTCAGAGTGCAAAAAACAGGCTAAAGGTTTACATATACAACATATAGTGTTAGGCAAATGCCCTTTTATTAGGAGTAAATTAATACAATAAAATAAATAATTCATGACAAATGATGAAAATGCCGTTAAGAGTACTGGTAGCTCAGTGTTTAAGACATGTAACATGCATTTCTAAGAGACCCGGAGCAACTCACTCATCGCTCCCCCTCTCTTACCTGCATTTTGTCTCCTGACTTTCATACGACAAAATAAAAGCAATGACGCCATAAAAAGGTTTAACCTTAAGATTTTACATGAGCTAATTTCAAAGATACTATATATGATTTTTACAAAGCTGCAAGTGTAATACAACATTATATTTTTGCTCCCAGATTTGGAGGGAAGCCCCTGAGCTGCTGTTGAGAGAGAGAGAATCCTCTAACAGGAGTCAGAGCTTTCAGAGGTTTCTAAAAGGGTGAACTCCACCCCCCTTCCTGTAGCATGTTGTATCACAAAGATGTTGCACCTGTACATATTGTCAAGTTGACAGTGTGCAGAAACGGCTACGCTCACTCTGCAATTCAAATATGACAATGGACCAGGACACTCATCTGACTGTCTCTCAATGTGTACTCACATTACAAGTCAAACATCCATCCTTTAAACGCTCACGACTCACAAAAAGCACAAACATTAATTCGTGGAGCGAGAGGCCAACATTTCCGAGGTAAAACAGGCTGATAAACTAAAAAGAATGACATTTAAAAAGATTCAACTGAGACTCAGTCAGACTTGAAATTATACACAAATGAACAACTGAGTATAAAAGCAGGAGCAGTAAGAGTTACCACGGCTGAGGAGACAAATTGTCTCACACACACACTCCAAGTTTAATTCAAGATAAAATATGAATCTACTCAGGAATTCAGCGTACACAAGAGTGAAACTCAACTCTAGTCTGTTTAAAAGTGGAATTCTACAATGACATGTGATAGCTGCCGGCCTGAGCTTTCAACTAACACTGCTGGTTTGCAAGTCGTTTTCTGGTTTGAGTCAGTGACGAACGCTTTCACCTGTCGTGCTTTCAAGCCTCAGAAAGAGTTAAGTCAAGGAACTGAGGCTAAAAATGAGCACTGTGCATCATGAGACAGGCATGTGTGATGACTGTCAGTGCAGCAAGTAATATTAGTCAGTAATATGATAATGTGAGATGTCAGAAAACAACTACAGACTATAACTGCCTTCACTTTAAAAATTAGGTATATTTGCATGTATTTTCATATATTTCAAAAAATGTTATCTTTCCAAACTTTTACCTGCTGAAAATCTAAGTAGTTAGTACATTAATTATTCTTTATAGCAACATGTTTCAGACGATGAGATTCCCAAAAATGGATTGAACTATTGTTGATTTTAGCTGACCAGGGTTGTGGGAAGAGGTTTGGTTAGCTCAAATTACTTTTCATAAAAATCCTTAGATGTGGTTATTTGAAAAACACCACTTCTCCTCTGAACAGTGCAACAGCAGAAAGTAGAAACAAGTGCAACACCAACAGAGAGCACGTCATCTTCAACTGTAATCCTCACATTTTTGAGAAGTTTGCACTCAATTTGGGGGAGAAATATTCTCCATCAGCATGCAGCCACCGAGCCTGGCCTTCTTTGATTTGATATAACACCTAATAATGATGCGGGGGAAATCTGCCAGACAAACAAAAACACACACACTCACGCAGCAAAATACCTCAGCAGTGAAAGTGTGGTGAACCCTGCCTGTGTGGCCGTGAGTCACCGAGCAAGCGGCTGTTTCTGAATGAGGCCCCGTTTGTTCATCGTGGCCAAGGTAATCCCCCGTCCGCTGGCTGCCGGGTGACACACTGGACTATAAATACACTCAGCCTTCATTTGTAGAGGGAGAGAGAGAGAGAGAGGAGTGCGCGCATGTGAGAGAGAGAGAGCGGGAGAGATAGGCCGCGGTCCCGACTGCAGCGTCATCAACCGCTGTCTGGGCACGAGCAAGAAAAAAAAAAAGAGCTGTGGGGAAAAGACGGGTGGGGGCATGGGGGGGGGGGACTGCAGCTGCTCATGTCTGCACTTCCCCTTTTTTCATACATGCATGATAAGAGGAACATCAATCCCTTCCTACTTGACTTGTATGCGACAACCAACCAGCAGAAAGCACCGGGCTTTCATCATCTTATGACAACCGTTAAGGGAAATGTGTGTACTGCCTCTAGCATTGAGATGTTTTCCCTCCAAAATACTACGAGTGCAAAGGGTGGGAAACTAGCGAGGCATGAGACCTGATGGATAGAAACACAGTTGCAAACAGCCGCTGTCATTAGTATTGTGTTATTTACGGTCATCTGGATCACACCAGCATAGATACTTCTGGCTTCAATTACTCTCAGCTGCCTGGCTGCCCAAATGCCCTCGATGTGTCAGTGTGTGGGAGTCGATTGCCCCCTGCTGGACGTGGCCCTCAGACATGCAAACACACCCACAGCCGCTCTCTGGACAGAAATGTTTGCTGGGATTTAATGAAGCCGGCTGTCCAACACAGGCTGAGGGTGGTTTGCTTTGTCAATAATCGCAGGAACGTTTACTGATGCCGACTCCCAGCCAATTGAGAAAATACTGTTGGAAAAGTTGGATCATTCGCAGCACAGACCATTTGTTGTCCAATAGCAAACTTTGAGTGACGATGACGGACTTAAAACAATGCAATAAAATAATAAATGATTACAATACTGACTGCTTGCTCTAATGGTATTCCAGTGACTTCTGCTTGTAAGTAACAGCAAAATGCAGAGTGTTTTACCTATGACCAATCTGTATGCAGTTGGAAAGGTCAAAATATTAACCTTTTACTAATACACATGAAAGCTTTTATCTCTGAAACATCTATCTCCGTTATCAACCTGGTCAAATCAGGATGGTAGGGAGCATTTCATGGCTACAAACCAGGCTTTTTGCAACAGAAGAATTCTCTCACGGGTGCAAGTTCCCTCCAGAAAACAGCCAAAACAGGTGATGCTTGTCAAGGAAGAGCGCTCACTTTTAGAGAGAGAGAAAAAAAACTAGAAGCTGTACATCTTTTTGGACATTAATGGTGATTGCGTTTCACTGAAAAACATGCTTTCCTTTGACTAAAGTTGGAATTTGTATGATTGCTTTTCAGTGTGGTGGTGCATCATCATTTTGGAAATATTCCTAATGACCACTCAAGCACATTCTACCTTAGACTTTGTATTTTGTGTTATTGAATCCTGGAAAAAAAACAGCTGTTATTTTTTTCTGCAAGTGTGAATTTGCTTCCTTTTCACCCAGAACTTTACTCCTGACCCTCGGGGCTCCATTGAAATGACTCCTGGTTTCCTTGGTCTTGTCATCTTTGGTATGAGATGTTGATCCCATCCACCTGCAGCCGCCATTTATTTTGTGGGTTTCACCATTTCCCTTATTGTATCATTCCTCATAAACAGCTGTGAAACCTCATGAATTCAACTGGGTTTCACCTTGGTGATATATCAAATTAATCTGATTAATTAGAATTTTTGTTTTAACATAATCTGCAAAAATATTTCCATCCACGAAAACAAAGTTTATTTGCAGTCAAAGATTAATAATAACTGTCTACATTAGATACCATGTTGTGAGTAGTTACACCACCCAACGCAGTTTACGGGAACGCTGTCCACATCCAGGTGGCATTTTCAGTTTAAAACAGCATTTCAAACTTAAAACTATCTCAGTCCCGACGACCGCTCTAGCTCTGAGGATGCACGTGCTGGTGTAAACAGGAAGCAGATTGTCTACTCTGCAGTTAAGCTGCAGAAAATACTACGAAAACAGCAAAGACAGCTGTACTTTTAATATTCAGAATTTAGCTCTAAAACAGCTGCTGGCAAAGACAACAAGGTCAGTAATGCTTGTATTTCATTGTCCATTTTTCTTTCACCACTGGTAGCTGAGGCTAATAAGACCCAATCATAGAGCAACCGTGGGTTTCTATGTCATCATTTCAAGAGGTCTTGGTTTCTGTCCTTCCAGACTGCAACGCAAGCCAGGAGCTATTATTTTAACCATATTATATATCCAATTAAAAAGGTAAAGCCAGATTGTAGCATCACTGTCAAGTACAAGGCAGATCTGTCCATCTGCTTGTTAGCAAGGAGACTGATTGACGGAGATTATGCTATCAGTGGTGACCAACACTGCTGGAGGGCAGCTCAAATTACAGACTGACCAAAAACACAACGTCTCAAGAGCCTTCAGATGTTATCTGTAGCCGTTTTCTCAAATGAACTCTGGACAATGTCTGGAGAATCAGGTCCAGACACTGTCCGGAGTTGCCCTTTCACACATGCACAGTAGGAGATTGTGTCAGATGTGTTCTCACCTACTGGAAATACTCAGTGTGGTTAAGGCCAGGGGTGGCGCCTGGGTTGAGTGTGCAGGAGGCAGGACATGACGCAAATTGTACGCTGCAGAAATCTCACTGTTTTGTTTACAGCCCATAACTGCTCACTCGCTCGCTGCGACTTCTCCGGACAATGACCTGCTCTATTCACACACAGGCTAAAGCGGACATTACACGGACTTTGTACAGAGGAGCTGGCAGGGTAAAGTCAGTTTAACGTCCGGTTCAACTGAGGCGTTCTCACATACAGCTCCACCAGGTAATGCTAAGTTCAGGGTTGCAATGCATGTGTGAAAGCACTGTGATAGCACTGCTGCTCTTCCTTCAAGTTCATTATATGCAGTATAAAAAAAAGGGGAAACAGACACTAGTCCACACAGTCTTGTATTTCTCCATAACTGGTTGTCATCTGAGCATCTCTTAAGTCTGAGCAGCAGCTAGGATGAGGCGGGGGAATAAAAACATGGATAATGCGAGCCAGATCAAAGGCCACTTCATCCAGATGTTTCAGATGAGCAGCAGAATCCATCGGCATACACAGGAGGCAGAGCAGGACCAGAAAGCATGATGGTTACTGGAATAATGTCATAACCAGGTGTGAAAATTAACACTAGCCAAGCAGAAAGGGGTAGGGAAATGTGTGTGTGGTATAATGCTGGATAGTAGTTCGATGTTTTTTTTTTTATCCGTTTTTCTATTTTAGTAGAAACTGTGAAATCGCACGTTGTCTTTTCATTAAATGGCTAAATCTGCTGTGAATTGCCTTGAAGTTACTGTAAAATTAAGACTTTTGACATCATCATAATTTTTCAGTGCTCCAATCTTTGTCTAGGCTTTGTATACAATCTAATTAAGAGATGTGCATCAGATGTGCTCTTTGTGGTTTCCCAGTGTGTTCTCCACACAAGTGATGGCATTTGGCAATCTTTTGGTTCAGAAATCCACATGGCATTGTCTGAGATGCAGAGAAGGTCACAGGACATATATATATGTTTGAAATAATTGTACTTATTTCAAAGTTTTTGATATGAATTTGATAAGTTTGAAATTTCATTGACTTTAATTCAGTTACAGCTCCTTTAATGTGTGGAGGAAAAAAAAAACCATATGTCATACTCAGTTTCACATGACAACTAAACCACTGTGTAATTGGTGGGGTCGGGAGAGATTATGCCCTTAGAAGTGGGGTCACAAGTTGAGAAACACATGGTTAACTAGTCTGGCGTTAGTGGGGAGTTTATATTAAAATGTCAAACATTCAAATATCGACTGAAATGAGTATACCAGTCTATATGATCGCATCTGCTTCTGTACACTGCAATCAGTTCGGGGAGGCATACCTGAGAGTGAGGTACAATCATTTAGCTGTTATGGAAGCAGCATGTTTAACTCTGAAAAACAGAGATTACTTGGCAGTGGTCGATTCAGCAGAGCAAGGCACAGTCAAGAGCTGGTTTCTTTTTGTATAATCACTGTGGACAGTAAAAACTGCCCTTGAAAGTCCAACTCGCTGCTTACATCAGGCATCAAAAGGTGAAATCCGAAATATCTTAAAATACTTTTCAATAGATCACTGCCACGTGTACTCATCAAATAAAGGTTTGATTTAAACATGCAAAATGTCTCTAAATGATCATTTTCCTCACAACAAATGCCAGTGTGACAGGGTATCTCAGCACATCCTCCCTACTTAATCTGTTAGACAAGGCAGAATAACTAATTCCTTCCTTTACACATTTCCAACCATGTGTAAAAACCTCATCAAGATAAAAACAATTGATGACTTGAGCATTTAAAAGTAACACAGAGGCTTAAGTGAGCGGTTCTTAGATGTCAGTGCCTCCTGGGCCAGATTTCCTCCCTTTGGGGATGCAGTGGAGAGGGCAAACAAAGGTTGAACCAGGGTATCTGTCACCTGACTTGGCTTCTGTGTAAAACCTGCTGCACTTTGGGAAAGAAGTCGAACACTGTAGCAACACCAAAGGCCTTATTTCAAAAACACCCATCATTCACTCTCAAGTTGCGGTGGGTGCCTGGATGAACTAGAGGTTTTTACTGAAAAAAATAAAAAATAAAAATCAGGACTCCATTGGCCCACGAGGCTTGAGAGCTTCGCGCAAACTGCTTCCAAATCATATGAAACTACTAATGGAGGAGGAAAAGCATGGAGATGTGAAATAGTATTGACTGAGAATCATCCAAATCAGTGTAGCCACAGGAAAACTGGATGCAGCCTTTAGTAACTCTAACTCAATCCATTGAAGGAGTACACAGATGTGGAACATAAATGTATGTCAAATTATCGAAGTCTGTAAAAGGTTCTCTACAGTCACAGGAACAGATCCTGTGCAAACAGATCTGCTTCAGATACACATTACACAGCATTAGAGAATTTGCTTGCTCTGTCGTAATACTTCCAATTCAATTAAGGCTGTTCAATAATTTTCCAAAACCCTTTAAAATTTTCTCAAAACTTCTTCATGGCCTGTGGAAGCCCTGGCCATTATTTAACACTAGTCCTCTAGATTAGCAGTTCCGTTGAACGACACCTTGTTGTACATTTCACTGATCATTCTTGAACACCTCTCATATAAATATATAGCTTTTGTTTCAATCTAATGAAGCGAACTGAAAACAGAGCTTCATTTCTAGTGTTTCAGAGAGATCCGATGCCATCGCTTTGAGCCAGAGTGTGAATCCTTCCGCCCCATCTTTGAAATAAAATCAGCACCATTGGTAGGACCGATGTCAAAGCAGCGCTTCAACAAGTTAAAAACGAGCTGGAAAAATGTTTCTGGCAAGCATTGCTCACTTATTACCGAGTGACATTCAGATATCAAATAGACGGCAGCAGGAGCTGGCACTGAACCTCACTGCTGCTTATTACTCTGCTGAGTGGGAAGTGCTGACCGGAGAGAGCCGCATCATGATCATCCTATTCATTCAGACTGGGAAACTTGGTCAACGGTCAGACCGTCCTGTGACGGAGAAGTGAGAAGTTTGATCCCTGCAGTGATGGTGTGTTTTTCACCCCAACCTGCCAACTCATTTTAATTCACTCAAGGAAGATAAAAAAAGGATGTGGAATTGAACTTAACTTATCAAGTTGAAGTTGGGCTTGTTGAAGGCCACAGATACTAAAAAAACTGAACCAATTTCAAATACTAACTTAACACACAGGGTTAAAGATAATTATTATTGGGCACAAGACAGATCTAGAAATGATCTAACTTGTTAGTACATTAACAAGAAAGTTTTAAAAAATGCAAACACAGCTTAAAAATGATCAAGCATGTGGTCATGATGGTCATTCAACTGGATGAGCAAGATTAACACCTGATATTAGCAAACATCCATCAAGCTTAAGTGTCCTTGAGCGAGACACTGAATCTGAACCAGCTCCAGCGAGCACATATCTACTGTGTAACTGTCTGTGACCTCTGAACTTCCTGCATGAGGGCAAAATGAAAATCTCTCTCACACTGATTATGTTGCTCACCCACTATTGCATGGTAAAACTGGGCAGAAGGTTGAAGGAAATACAATGAAATTCTCTACCATACTCACTCATGTCAGCAAAATATCAGCATGAGGGAGGCGAGAACAGTCTATTATCAGCCTTGTTTGAGGCAAGACCAGTCTAGCTGCCTGCTGCCTCTGACAACCACTACACTGAGCTGCCTTAGATAAACTTTACAAAGTAGCTCCAAAGGCTGTCGCGACACGAGTGCGATATTCAGCATGTTCGTGGACTCAGCTGTCAGGCCTCCTATGCTCATCCTACTTCCCAAAATATAATATAATATAAATATTTTAAAAAAAAAAGGTGATAATTACAGAGACTAAGCTGTTCTGGGTAACACAGGTGAATATTTCAATAAAAAAAAAAAGTCACTCTCAAACGGCCATGATTTTAACCGCTCCACATAATTTTCTGCTTCATCAGGTATCAGCCTACTGGTATTTATAAACCACTTTCTTACAGAAGATCATACACACATTAGTTGGCCTAATTGTGTCCTCATATTAAAAATATTTTAGAGGCTCAACAAATCAGATCATCCATTGACTTTCTGCAATAAGTACTTCAGGCACACTCAAACACCAAGCCTGTTAAACAGTAAGAGACACACATTTCTGAATTTTGTGTTTCATTGAACCTATGAGGATAAGTTTCATTATGAATCAGGTCACAAAAACTCAAGGCCTGTACACTATAGGTACTTCCACCATAGGAACAAACCGCTATATTGTCAGATGTCTGAGCTTTGACAGACACCATGACACCATGTCACATAAACTCTCTTTAATTTTTGAAGTATTCAGTTATTAAGATTAAATATACAACAGGATGATAGTGGTTTGTGGTCATTATGGTACTCAGAGAGACCTCAACTGAGGTCATTAGCACCGTACTGCACTGAAAAGCCCACATGTGCCTAAAGTGTTTCTGCCCTGCAGCCAACGCTGATGGTTATCTGTGAACTTTTCAGGAGTTACAGGTCTTATCAGCTGTGTACAGTTAGTATCAAATCGACTGCCATCCTCACAACCTGCAGCAGCTTCCATCAAAAGGCAAACTTGATACAAAATGCACACATAATCAGCCTCTGCTTTTGTCATCAACTAGTGACCTGCAGTTGCCCCCAAAATATCCATGACGGGCTACAAGCATTTCTCTGCTGCAGAGGTGTAATCCCCTGCAGGCAGGTGCTATTGATGGGAACAATCGTAGTATGAGGTCGAGAGGGAAGAAAAGGAGTACAGAGAAAGTAGCAGCACCAAAACCACAAATGCCAGCTGTTGAGGAGAGCTGCATTTACACCAGACTCCCATCACTGGCAGCTGACTACATTTAGATTTGGAAGCTGCATGCAATACTCGTTACAGCACCCACATCTACTCAATCATTAGAGCCATATCAAAACCAAATGCCCTGTGGCCACACCATTTTCAGAGAGGAATAACCATCATTGTGTGATAGTTTGGCCCATTACCAGCAAAATACTCCTTCAGTGTTCTCTCAAAGACTGTGTTCCACACTTATCAAAATACAGAGGACACATACATCCTTAATAAAAGACAGATTAGACTGCTCTTTTCTGATGTGGAAGAGGTGAGTACATATCTACCATGCTATGGCAAATGTACACATATATAGACCTTGCTTTGCCTGTCACAATATTGCACTGGTGCAGCTTCCTAGCAGAAGGGAGCGAGAGGCTAGATCCTGCTGACTGCATCTTAACATTTGTAAACACTTCCCACATGCTACCTGAGAGGATGAGAGCTACATGGCCATGCTACTTACCGAAGGTAGTACTGTTTTAAAGCAAATGCAGCGTTGGAACAACTCCTGGGAAAGTTAAACTCTTCTCCGAGTTCAATCCATTGGTTTTTGTCAGAGACCTGAAAGGGGGAGATGAGTTCGTTAGGAGATAAAACACCGTCAACAGCAACAAAAAAAAAAAAGAGCGGTTAAACTGCAACCATCTGTTCTGCTACAGGTTCCCCCCAATGAGGCAATATCAGAATCACTAATCAATAACTTTCTCGAACTGCTGAAAAAAGATAAAATAAATACTGGACGTGAAATAATCTGGCAAGCCGTTTGCTACAAAAGCGTTTAATTATCCATTAGCATGTTTATTAACCGAGCATATTTACATTTGACACATCAGTTAAGTACAACTGCCAGACTCCCTTTAAGATACTATCGTTACTGTTGAGGCTAGTTAGCACTAAAGCTAACAAGCTAACCTGACTTTTACATTTTGCCGTTAAAAGCTAACGAGGCCAAACTGCAACAAACTGTCTCTAGTAGCAAACAAATGCTTTAGCTTGCGGCGACGCGTTTGATTTTGGAGTAGCTTTTGGTACCCTTTACTGTATTCACTACATGGGCCTGTGAGGCCTACATTTTGAGATCAGCCATGAAGCCGAAGAAAGATGGCTATGGCGAGAAAGAAAAATCAAGCTTCCCCTGGGTGAAAACTACCGGTAAAAACCCGGGCGAAACGCTATGTCCTAAGCGGTGTTTTCCGAGGCCGGGCTCCGTGCCGATAATCGATGTTAAACGTGCCCGCTAATTTTGAGTCGCTCCAACTGCACTCTGACTCCGAGCGGTTGGACTCTCAATTCAAACCACACAACAACACAAGCCACCACATTGCATAGAGATACATGGCAAACTAGCACAAGGCCAACACCGACCCACTAACGCTTTTCTGGAGGGTTACACTTGTCCCGGGTTACCCACACGGAGTTGTGGAGTGGTCCACCGAGGAGTCCACAGACAGCAGAGTGTGGAGAAAATCCACTTTTAGTTCCCACTCACCTTTGCAAATCCACCTAAAGAGACGACTCTGATATAGAGAGCATTCAGATCCAGCTCTTTCCCACCCACGATAGGAATCTTCTTGAACGCCGATCTGAAGGGATAACACAAGAAATAAAGGCACATATGTTTAAATAACAGTTTTGGTTAACTCCCAGTCACAGGGAATGAAGATTTAAAGTTATATTTCTTGGGAATAAAGACGCCCCAATCTCACCCTCTGCTTTGGTGGAATTGCCGCAGCTCGTCCAGGAAAGCCTGTCCTTTCCTTCGCTGATCTAGTAGATTTTTCCCCGTCGAATTTGCCATTGTTTTTGCATGCAAAAACGGTTAAACCCCACTTCAGTCGCTTCTTAAGACACCAAGGATCCCATACTCCGCCGGCGCTCAGTCATTCGCGAAGCTGAGTGTTTAAAAAGTTAAAGAAATAGCTGATAGCAAGAAGAGCGGCAGCTCGCTAATAAAGACTGATGCACACAGAAAGCCAGCCCGATTCAACCCCGGACTAAGTTCCAACGAACAGTCACAAATACGACCGATTTACCGACAGATTAGAAACGCCATGGCAGAAGGTGTTGAATTAATGCTTTTGGTCGCGGTTGTATTCGTTTGGAGTGGTTTGACAGTGTGTTACGGACGCAGCTCCGAGGCTATCGCACACACTGTAGAGCGGCAGAGGGATCCAGTTCTCAGACAAAAAGATGTGGAGGCCGCGGAGCCCGGCCTGCCATGCGTGCAGCGCCCTCTGTGGCCACAGGTGGCACCGCACCGTCCAGAGCAGAGCGGGTGTTGGAACAATAGAGACTGTTTTCTTTTTTAGGGACCGTCTGACAACTCGTCTCTCTGTTTGGAAAACGGGTCAGGAGGTACTTGGAAATGTCCCGTGGGGGAGGGGATAACACTAATTAACATAGCCCTTGTTATCCCAAAAAGGCGTTGGAGGGCAACCCCACACTTTATTTGTAAAATACTATTTTTCCAGGCTGACATGAAGCCTCAATATATTTCTAACTGCCTTCAAAATGAGTATAATACCTCAATGATATCAGTTAAATGACCTCTCTTTCCATTAGGAAAGAGAGGTCATTTAAATTGTCACCCTGTAACAATTTAATAATTACACACAATAATTACACATTACAAGAATATTTTAAACTATCATGCAGCCATTTACAAACAATGCTGCAGAAAATCATATGTTCTACTGATATGACAATTTTTTAAATACACTATTATACAAAATCAGAACTTCAGAATATGAAAAATTGTTTACTGTTTACTGAAGACTCATTTACCAGTGTTAACTGCTACATCAAGTATATTTTGACATTCTTGCACATTTCAGAAAATGATTTTCATGCATTGGTAGTAATGTGCCTTATAACTGTTTATTTACTGTGACTTACACATTTTTTTTAATCTTTATGTCTCATATCAAACTGAACAATATTATATATAAGGGTTAGAGTTCCCAATATTACTCCTATTCCAGTTAAAGTCTACTTACACAAATTAATGATTTTATATGTACAGCATTCAATGCTGTTCTTGATTTGGTTTAGTTTGACATATGGTACCACTTACACTGCAATTATGTTGATTTTAGTCGAATTTTAGACAACAAATATGCAACATGATGTCAATTCAAAATGCATAATTTCATACTGTTATAACTTTGTCAATCTGTTTATGTTGTTAGTTATCAAAGTTTTTCCTTTCTGCATATATGGTCATTATTGTGTTTGGTGATTTTCTTTTTCATAGAGCAATTTGTTGTTGGACACTTGTAAACGTAAACGCTGCCCCTGTCCCTTGCTGACCACTTCAAAACGACTTTTATCTCACGGGATGGTTGAAAATTACTCCTGATCCCTTTTCCCTCTAACTGCCAAGCGGATATCTTCTTGATGGGGTTACATTCAACCATTACACGTACCCCTTTGCTCAATGAAAAACCTGTCACAAAATGGCGGAGACGTACGTTAGCAGACCCCATTTTGAGGAATTGACACTAGACAGCGGAAAAGTGCGTGTCCTTGCTTGTGGTTTTCAAAATAGTGCTCTTTCTGCAAACAAACTGCGGCACACCGGAGTTCACCCTCCGCCTGTTTGGACTCCCCACCCGTCAACCGAATTCTGGGCTAACGAGTCGGTCGTGCGCTAGCTAGCTTATTAGCTTAGCAAACGTTAGCTAACTTTAGCCTATATTACCACGAAGCTGTTCCGAACAGTTTGTGTTAATCCAATTACCCGGATACATCTCACGATAACGGAGACGTAACTTACTGTTTTCTGTCGATATCTAACAATATCAACCACCCTATATAAAAGAAGTCATTGTTCTAGTGCATGGTTTGGGCGCTAGCTCTACCGGCAATTTACATTAGCGTGTCAGATTTCAATCCCTTATTAACACTGCTAATGTTGCTAACTAGGTTACCTCTGGATGCCAGCAGCTCAGCTAGACGGTCCCAGAGCAAACAAAATATTTCAGTTGTCATCGTTTAGCTGTATATAACATTAAGCACAGAGCAGCGTTAACTATTAGAGACCAAACTAATTAACTCTGCTGTGAGAATCGTTAAAGGATAGCTGGTGTTGTAGCTAACGGGCTAGTTAGCCGACGAATGCGCGTGCCTTCGTATTGCATTTCTAGCTATTTGCTAGCTTTTCGGCGTTTAATAGTCCACATTACTAATAATTACGCGACTTCTAGCTTGACAATGAAACCAAATTTATGACTTTTTGCTGTCTCCACCATCCGTGCTTGGCAACTAGTCTAGTTACTGCATGTGCTGATTAAACAGAGATGTGCTATTTTGCGGACCATAGAGAGTTTAGCGTTTTTGTATTAAACAGAAAACGTAAAGTAACGTTTTGTTTAACCGTTTGTCGTTATAATTTAGTTAAAGTTGTAGCCTCGTATTTACTACTACTGTTGTTAAATCACTACTGATAAGTTTCCTATTCATATGTCTAATCAAAATGATTAGAAGTAGGACTTATGTTGCATTTTTTATTGAAAAACTCCCAATTAATAATTGGAATTGAAGTTGAATATTACTTGAAGCTGTCAAGCAAAATCTGTATCGTGAATGCTATGCTAGAAAATGGCCTACTATTCAATGAATATGGGCATTCCCTATGGCAGTCATAACAAGCATTTAGGTATTATTAAATTATTTTAATGCTGCTGTTCAGTTTTGCATAAAAAATGTAGTGTGTGTGTGTCTTGAAGACACAGATTTCTAGCCATTTGTAATATTTAATGTAGTAATTGTACACACACAAGTAATTATTTACATGCAAAGTACATTTGAGGTCAAAAGGTTTGCAGTGATGAATTGTATTTGTATCATCCAACAAAAAATTAAATTTGACTTATTCTTGCCAGTAAATTTATGCTTTTTGACATATTCTAAAGATTTTGAGATTTAAAGTTTTTGACTTACGCCTTAAATTGCATCAAATTGATCATTCAAGGAATGACCATTCATTTGGAGCTAGACTGTGGAAGATTAAATTTAGATTACGATTAAATTTAAATAGATAGAGTGCCCTAAAATCAATCATTTTAATATGGATAGAATTGTACATGAAAGGATGCATCAGCTGACCTTCAGCAGATTATCATAATCAGCACCAATGCACCAAATAAGTATCCGATTTATTTTTAGAGGCATTTATTAATGCATTTATCCTTAAAAGATCATATGTGTCATTAATTTGACAGTTTGAATGACAACGAGTTAATCCCATAAAGGTACATATGATCTTAAAATCTATGACTGAAAAGCAGGTTGAAGTTTTCTATCCGTAACATCTTTGCAGACACCCCTTTAACCTGCATTTAAAAAGTGATGAATGGTTTGCTGTGACTGTAAACATGTACTTGAAGGCTACATGATCAGTTATGCCATCACACAGAGGTTCTCATCTGATGTGACAGCAAGGCCTCTCATGGCATATGGCGTAAATGGGGCCAGTAAGCCCAAGCTGCCTCCAAGCACCCAGACAAAAGATCCCAGTGGGACACGAACTGCATGTAACGTCCTTATACCTCCCTGCAGCTTCCACGCCTGAGGTTGACGTCTTTGAAATGATAAGGGGTTGAGTTATTTGGTGGAAAATGGCTCCATCTTCTGGCAGTTAGGCATCATGTCTAACTGTTGGGATGGATTCAATTCGTTTCATGAGGAACATATTGTTCTTGGAGGATAAATTGAGAGATTTTAAACTGGATTCAGTCACAGTTGCACTAGGATGCATGCCAGAGATTAGGGGAAGGAGCAGTGGGTGGTGGTGAGTGATCCTTATACAGCCGGAAGTTATGCAGTACAGCTACACTTGGCACTGTAATTCAAAAAGATTTTTGTGTATTTAAACTGTCTTAATATTTTCCAATTAGTATAGTATTAATTCTGCCTAAGATGGTTTAAATATAAATGCATACAATAAATTAAATGCATTTTGCTGCATATTAAACCTGTTTATTTTTTATCTTATTAGGACAAATAAGACATTGGCCAATGGACCAATACCACATGATACAGCAGCCAAAGTATTTTACACATATACACAAGTCAATAAGAAAATACATACAAAACAGCATAAACACACACACATTGATTAAATAAAGCTGCCATGAAACTCAACGATAAGCACACAGATCATTCAAGACAACATGGTCGATCGCCAAAAAAAAGTATTAATAAAGAGAGAAAAGTTATGTAGCCTCTTCATAAACATTACACATGGAGCTGAATGACCAAAAACTGCATTTGCATTAATCCTGCTAAACAACTGATTTTGAATGCCCAGATTCGTCAATAATACCGTCCAACATTGTTTACTTCTCTCACTTATGCTGGTTTGTATATTTTGCTATTGTTGCTAAATTACTTAACAAGCTGAGGAGACTTAAATGTATCCACTGTTTTGATCCCAAGTTAATAACTAACAAGAATTTAATCTCATTTCTGAATTTTTTTTTTGTTTTTTTGTATGTGCTCTACAATAATGTACCATAACAGTTTGAAACCTGTCCTTGCTCCCTATATAACTTACCGGTGTTTTCTGTAAAGATAACACATTAAAGCACATACTGCATGGTTTGTTCAGGTAAAATCTCCATTACAGCTCAGATTAACCTAAAGGATAATGTATTAACTCAACAAGGCAGACTCAGAGCCATTAATTACATGTGAGATGTTCTGCAGGTTTGTTATTAGGGTCACTGAGGTGAAGCATGAAGTGATTTAAAATGTTGTTGGTCTTCCATCTCATTTGTTACATAGTGTAGTATATAGATGAATTTCCCCTAGGGGATAAATAAAGTATGTATGTATGTATCTATCTATCTATCTATCTATCTATCTATCTATCTATCTATCTATCTATCTATCTTTCTAGTCGGAGCCATATCTGCCTTTTAACTGTACATCCAACTAAAATCACCAATCCAGTGTATCCATTACAAGTCAGTCTGATCCAGAGGCTCCCATCTGTCAAGATGAACCGAATTTGCAGTTAGACTTTAAAATGAAATGGATTCAGAGCAAAATCAACAGAACAGATCAAACAGACAGTGTCCATACTTATATTCAAGTCTATGTGTGTATTTATTGTACGAATGTGTGAATACGTGTGCAGTATTTGACAAGTGGATTCATTCAGAGCTCGTTCATTGTTCATATCTTTGTTGTTGGTGATTACACCACTGTTTCATGTATGATGAAAACTTTATATTCCAGAGTTTTTAATTCAGGTAGTAAGGTGTTCCATAATGACACACGTTTCCAGAAAAAAGGTGACTGATCACAAGTTGTTCTGTGTTTCGCAGCTCTATATGCGTCACTTGCTGCTCCCCTGCTAACTGCTCCTTTGCTGTTATATTATCTGATCAGCTAACAGGTTATATCAAGGAGCAAGGTCATTTTTTTTTGTAAATGAGCACTCTGCAAAATTGTCAAAAAAAATGTCGCCAATTATATATAATTTGACAATGGTGCCATTCCCCTCATTTATGACATCATAGGCTTGTATACTGATTGGGAGTCCCTGATCACACAGTAGGATATGTGCCCTGAGATCACTTCTGTTGTGGTTTGGCGCCATATAAATATGAATTGACTTGACTTGATTTATCAAATGCTGATTTCAAGTTCATGCATTTGGGTGGCAAATCTTGTAGGCGTTAGATCCATTCTGATCACAGTGGCCTTTCCTGACTGTGCTGTGATGATGGTGACCTTTATATGACATCTCCACATTTCCATATCCCCCTGTCCCTTGTGGACAGTTTCTGTATTGCCTTTCTATTAAGTTTAGAGGAGGTTGTGGAACAAATCTTTCCCTTAGTCCTCTTCAGAGGACAATTCACTCTGAATCATCAGCAGCTTCGTTTTCTGGCTCTGAAATAGCCTCTGTCTTTAAAGATCTTATCCTACATCACTGTTGCAATGCAGGATTAAAGATAAGCTTCTGGCCTGGTGAATTTACTGGAACTTACTGCAAAGTGTGCTTCTTTAAAACAACAGTCTCTCAAGTAGAGACTGAAAGAGACATTTAAAGTTTTAAAAATGTCTCAAACTCTTTCTTGACGAGTTACTGTCTTTTAGGGTTAACTCTCAGTCAGTATCTAGTGCTATTAAAAAGAGTGGAGAGTGTCTCAGGTGCACCACTCTGTCACTGGGTGGCACTTGTGTGTAAAGGATGGGAGCTAGTTCAGAGCAGGGCTGTGAGAATTCCCTGTTCATTCTTTATAAAGCGCTCAGTATCATTATATTGATTGATTATACTTTTGATGTAACTTTTCAACTGGGCTGTCACACTGTCTCCTGTATCTTTCATGTAGTGATCAAAGTGTTCTCATTTGCTCTTCAAGGCACTAAAGGCTTGGGAGCGTTGCGCATTTTAGTGTTCTAGTGAATCTTTCACTGGACGTTCAGCTGCCTAGAAAATTCCCAGAATGCTCTATGGAAAAAACACTGAGCGTTTCTCTTGACTATGTTCACTAAATGGAGGTTATGTTGCCTTCGTTGTATACTGTTACGGTAGTTATTTCATGAAAATGACCATACTGTTAAGGGTTTGTGCCATGCAAAGGAAATTATAAACCAGGTAGCGAAATAAATTGGGCCACATTTAGTTTGCTACCTGGTTTACGCCCCAATCTGGCCCATATACAGCATGAGTGTCAGGTGTTTCTTCCACATCTTGGCCATTTCTGGTGCACACACAGCAAATCTTGCAGCTTTCAGACAATACCTACTGGGGATAACAGCTGGAATCTGCCCAGTTGTGGGAGTGTATGGGCCAGACTCGGGCCAAGGACCCAAGGAATAAGTTTCATTTTGTTACTTGGGACAAGACATTCACCAAATGATGGCAGTTAAACTGCAGCTTTATTAAGTTTCAATTCATTGCACTCGAAAATGAAATGATTTCACCTACAGTTTGTAATTGTTCCTGTGTAAAGCACAGTATTGGTATATACTGTATATGATAGGGATGTGGGACAGAGTGTGTCACAGGAGGACAATAGCTCACCATTGACTAATGTTATCAGCTGCTGCTGTGATGAAGGCCCCATCACTCGGTTTTGTTTACTCTTCACTTTTCAGGATGTTTTATACCGTATCTCTTGTTAATGCAAGTTGTTGATATGTGTGTGTGCCACCATGAAATCTTTCAGCTGATTCTGATTCATTAGTGCTCCAATGTTCATTGTGTGCCTGAGATCCAATAGGACTCGCAGGTGTTACTAAAGGCATTAACAACGGCTCCGTTACATTCAGCAGGGCTCTGAAACTGGCACACCCATAAACGGAATGCAGCCTTTGTTAATGCTTGTAATTAATCCCACAAAATGTGAAGAGACTGACCATCTTCAGTACTGTCTGAGCTCTAGGGACTGACATGAAACACATCCTCTGAGTCTAATAGCTTGTTCTTGCTTTATAGGAAGTCACTGATTCTACTGTGTTTCAGGTCAACAGAAGAACTGAGAATTGAGCACATGCAGCAATTAACCACACCCTTGTGTAAAGACTAAGTAAAGAGCGCCACCTACGGAAACAAAAGCAAAAGAGTACAATAAAAGAAGCCACAGTTTGATTAACAAGTAATCTCTGAGAAGACGGAATGAAAAGCAACAAGCATCTGTTTGATGTAATATTTAATCCAGCTGGAAATCTTTTGCTTAGTTGATAAGTTGAATTTAGTTTGTATCATTCATTTCCTGAATTTGTATTGTTTGCACCTCAAAACCTCAAAACCTGCAATCGTCTGTTTAATCTGAGAGCCTCAGACGGTCAGCTCAGTTCCTGAACCTAACAGAAGAACTTTTTTAATACTGAGTTTGCAGAATAACAATGATGGAAGAGACATGAGGGAAAAAGTTTTTTTGTTTTTTTTTACACACGTCACAGCATGAAAGCAGGTGTAAATACTAAATGAATGATGCCTGAATTCCATTTAGCTGCTTCAGTTTCAGGGTCCTGGTGTGGATCCTGCCGGCTCAGAGTCAAGGCTTACTCAGGCACAGCTAATATTATTAACACCTGTGCTTTTGGGGGTTCCCATGTTGACGACTTGTGAGTGTTATTGGCATCAGATAACTCAAGATGCTTGTTTGATTGCAGAGATGGTTGTTTTAAAAAAGACTGTACACTTACGACATATTGTAACACTAAATCCAATCATTTTTGGACTTTGGCTGACAGGAATTGTCCTTGTTTGGTCTTTCTGTTCTATAAAGCACCAAGTGGGATATATCAGAGGTTTCAGAAAAGTCAGTTTCCTAGTAATAATCATGACTTGGATGTTGACGCAAGAGCTGTTTGCAAGCCAGAAACTCATAATGCTGATAATTCTGACATGACACGAATGTAGCATGAGCCTCAGAGACCAGTCCAGGGACAACCCAATATCAAGTTCCAAATAAATGAAGATTAACTCAAACACCATTTGCTGTCTTATTTATTTGGAGTGAATGTGCGAGATTAAACCGAACACGCATTCCAGTTGTCACATTCCTCCTTTTACACTCTGCTAAATAAAAATCCTAAAGCTGCCATCTGTGAAAAAACTGTGTGAACTATTCCACATCATTTTCTTCACCAACCAGTTTGCATGTCACCTTCACCTCAGTATTCCCTCTCATCGACTATCCTCGGCCCCCCCTTTAACTCATCACTTCAATGGGACGGAACGGAACATCTTCTACATGTTTTGACTTTCTCCCCTGACCTCTTAATGAAATTTCAGACAGTGGAAATTTGATTGACTTTCATATGTTTTTATAGCCTAACCTGCTTTGTAGCATGAGTTAGCTTCATTTTCAGATCCTCAGTCAGTTGCTTAGAGCAGCTCATGTTGCTGATTTTTACCACAAGGTCTGAAGAGTCAGAGTTTCTCATCAGCTGACTGTTCCTAAAGACAATTCTCTCCTGCCTTACAAATCCCTAATGAGTAAATGACGTTCTGAGACTTTAAACTTGCAAACTTTTTGCACATGACACAAATAGTTTCATTATTTTTTTCTATTTCAGGTTCATGAAATAAAAAAAGTAAGCGCATTAACATTTGAAGAAAAATTTCATTTTTATGTCTGTTTGCTGCACAGGTTGTATTTACTTCTTTTCACTGAACAACAACAACATCTATAATTAGCCCAAGAATTACCAAACTGTTTGTGCACAAAATGCAGTATGGCCTCAATAGAAGAATGAAGACACAGTGAGTTGTTGACTGAACTTCTCTCTAAAATCTGTTGTTAAAAAGTGACATTTATCTGCCACACTGTTACTGATTAGCATCTTATCAGGTCAGTGAGGTCATGGTGGTTGAGCCCTGTGTTTGTATAAGAAAACCTGCAGTTCACTGGACTCAGTCAGACGAGGCCAATGTTTAATTTGCGCACCAACGCGGGAATCCAACACGGTAGTACAAAATAAAAACAACAGAAAACAAGTTTGTGTTTTAAGTCTTCACAAAAAAAACAAGTTTCTGTCAGTTGTCATCTATGTCATGCAGCTGTGTGTGCTTTCTAGTCAACAACAGAACAATATCCAGTTTCAGGGTCAGCTGGCAGGGAGGCAGGCTCAGGCTCAGGCTCAGGCTCAGGCTCAGGCTCAGGCGCGGCAGCTGGAAGACTGGCTGTTTCCTGTAGTATTTATAGGAAAAGAAAGGTTGCAGTAGTGGCTGCCATGGTTTCACTCCACAATGACAAGGGTGCGGCTGAAACTCAACACAAACCTGCCCCCCCCCCGAAAAGCCCTGGAAGAGAGAGAGCTGGGTGTAAAGACACTCATCCTCATGGTTGGTGACCATGAAGTAGGACAGTGGTCTTTATTTCTACTTGATGGGTCAGTGATGTTTGTGTGGAGACACTGTGGTCGTCATCATCTTTACCCCTCTGTCAGGCAGGGGTGTTTCAGGGGTCCCTGGGGAACAGGGGGCCCTAATGCCAGCTTGGGTGATTTTAAATACATTTTTTTTCCACTGTATAATTACTGTCATATAATCTGCCAATAATTACACACTGAAAAAGAAAACCAGTTTTACCCAATAAAAGCTGCTTGCTGTCACCTTTCCACTCTCAACACAGTTGTTCTGTTGTAACCACTGACCATGTGTTTCACATGCAAATTAATCCCATTGTTTTGTTGACATTGGCTGCATGTGCAAAAATAATAACAAAATTTATTTGAGAGCTATATATGCTTTACTTTTAAAATCCAGAATGTATGAGAATCTCAAAATGTATGACGTGTTGTTGTAGATTAAGATACCCAATGAAATTACTTTGAAATTACTACCTCAAAATGAGTAAAATCACACTTAGATTGTATGTAGGATGTGCAGTAATAATGCATCAGCAACAATGATTCAAAAATATGATATATACTGTAGTAGTATAACACTCACATGGACCATAAATATAACGGATGAGACCACAGGTAAAGTGGACACAAGTGCAACTGAAAAAATAGCATCAATACAACATATACAACACAAGAAAGGAGAGTGAATAAATACAAAGTGAACAAAGAAATGAAAACAACCTAAAACAAATCACTTTCTTAACTCATTCACCATTAACAATCCTAGAGCGATGTTTTTATAGCTTTATTTAGGCATGTGCGTTTTATTACTATGATTCAATTTTCATCATTCAGTAAAATGACACTCAGGTGAGCCTGTGACCCCGCCCCCAGCAAACAGAGCGCCCTGATTGGCTGATTCGAACAGCGCTGCCCACAAACACACAGCAGCGGAGAACATGAGTAAGTCCGGTCCCAACAGAAGAAAACCAGTAACTCAGAAGATTTCCTCCAGGAAAAAACTAACACAACAAGCTGCCCGGAGTTTGTGCCTGAAGACTCTCATCCCTCCAGTGTTCCCGGTGAGTCTGACACTTTAATTATACTATATAATTATCAGTCTTTGTCTCAGAGCGGGGATTAACGGGGAGAGTTTATTCGAAAGTTTTTCCGCTCGTGCGGAGGTTTCCTCCGGTTTCTCCCCAAAATCCATGAGGGAGCCGCGTGGAAGCTGGTTCACTAGAAAACACATAAAATAGGCTAACTGAAGTCCTATGTGTTTTTGTTGTTGTTGTTGTTGTTAAATAGAAAGGTACATGAAATACATAGAAAAAGTCTCGGTAAGATGCCAGGAGTTAAAAAAGAAAGTTAAATATTAACTTACATGATATTTTTAGTTTTTTTCCTCAAACGTAAAGCTTGTATTCATCGCCGTTCACTTTTACCTAAAAGCTGTTTTTTTTTTGTTTTTTTTTTTTAATTATTGTACTAAGTTGTTAAAAAAAACTTTCCCTTGACATGAGCCGTACCAAGTTTAAAGGGTGCAGTTTAAACCAGTTTACATCCCTGACACATTTCACTGTTACATAATGGCTGGTTAATTGACTTTGACAGGTCTGTGCGTGCTTGTATTGAGTGTGAAACAACAGCTCCTGGTGTGGTGTGTGCATGCATGTTTACAGCTGATTGGCAGGTGAGAATGAAATAGGTAAGAGGATCAGCAGTTTACTGGTGCATGTATGACCCCGGGGATGGTGTCTGCTGAAGTGTTGTAATGTGAGGGTGCAGCAGCTGATGATGGGATAAAGTGAGTGTTGTGTTTGTGATGACTTCATTAGGAAGAGCAGGTTAGGTTGGAGGTGCAACTCCCTCTCCTGTGATCATAACACACACACACACACACACACACACACACAGACTTTCCTGCTGCTGCACCTACGGTGTCAGAACAATCAGGAGGGAGACATTAATGTGAAGTCTTGTACATGGGATGTTCCTGGTTTCCTGTTGGAGGAAAAGAGATGGAGTAAAGGTTCAGCAGGTGTTTCCTGCACAGAGGGAAAAACCATCGACACTCTGCACTTCAGACGCTGCTGATGAGTTCATGGTGATGTTTATTTTTGCTATCGCAACAACAAGATCTCTTCTCTAGCTTGAGCTTCATTCATCCTACATAAGTAGTGATTCAGAGGTCTGGAATCAAACTATTTGTGATTATGGCTTGACTTAATTTTTTCACCTTCCTCCATTACACAGACTGATGTAACTATAACTCATGAGTTAAGAATAGGAAAAGAGGAAGAATATGAGTGAGAGCAGACGTATCATTATTATTCATCCTCACATGCTGTTCATTGCTACGCTACAGCTGAACCAAAATAACACTGTGTTGTCTCACATGTATGTATTAGCTGATGGGTGTACACTCACCTCGCTAGCTTCACCTGCTCAGGTCATTGGGAAATTGAATTGTATCAAGTGTCATTCAGTGATCAGGTTAATGTGCTTCTTGTGCCAAGTTACTCCTCTCTTATTTGTCTTAATCGTGGAGTGGTGCTGCAGCAAAGAACAGTTCTGTTCCTGCTGTTGTTCTTCTTATTTGCCCAAATAAAATCCTGTCAGTCTGGACTTTCATCTCAGAAAGTCACAAGTCAAGACTTGTCAAGACATTTCAGTCTATGATGCATCTGAGACTGAACCGATTGGTAAATGTGAGAATTTAGAGCTGCACTAATCAATATTTTTATATGAAGAATGGGGAAAAAATGACTCCATGTGATCTGGAAAGTGATAAATCCAGATTATCATCATCGTCATTGGTGACGTTTGCCATCTTAACCTCATAAATGTTGATGTCGTGTTTGCAGCGTATTGTGCTGCCCCCTAGTGGCCAAAAGCAATTAATTAAATGGTTGTCAAACTCTCCAAACCAGTGGTTCCCAACCTGTGGGACGCAGCCCACTGGTTGGCCACAAAGGTATTACACAGCAGTACAGTTTTGGTGAAAAAAAAAAAAAATAATGTTTTAAAATGAAATGATCTTTAAAATTGTTTAAAAACTCCCTCAGCAACTTTTATGTTGTCTCTGACCGGACCACATTGTACACTTGTTTGCGATCTCAGTGTGATTGCGCACCAAAAGATTACATGTGTGGCAAAAACTGGAGAATCAAAATACATAGTTTAAGGATTAAAAAGAGACAGATGGTGAATCAACAAGTGACTGCTTGTTTACGAAGTTTTCCACTATGGTTCAGACCAAAGAAAACAAACTAAAGGTGTCATCGCAGCGTCGCTGTGGTTTAGACCTTTACAACGATCCGTCACCAAATCACTGACGATACGGTACTTGACTGTGTTTGAGACGAAGCTGTCACTGCACAGCTCTTAATGAAGTGGCATCCGTAATTTTAACCATCTTCATAATTACCATCTGCTTGATCTCTGGCATCAGGCCGCACATTCTGGGCCTGGAAAGAAGTTACACACACACACACACACACACACACACACACACACACACCAGATGAGACAAAGAGGGCTTAATGAGTTAAAAATGCACATGGGGACATATGGGCTGCAGTGCTGCGTGTGTGGACACAATGGAGATGATAATGAAAGCGTGGATTACCCCTCATTTATTTAGGGTACAGCTTACAGGAAGAGGAGAATTGGGGGGGGGGGGGGGGTCAGGGGTAAGTGTGTGTGTGTGTGTGTAAAGGGAAGCTGTTATTCTGTGGTTAGACGCATGTAGATGCTGTAAATATTCACAGTGGAGTTGATGTCATGTGCTATTCATACATGGTGGTTTGGATTAGTGAGATTTGTCAATGAAGTTTTTTTCTGTATGAGTACGGTTAAAGTTCTAGTTCTAAAATATAGAATAAACTGTCACAAAGATGTCACCAATTTTACAACTGTAATCTGAGGAACCAGTCATATACAGAATAGATGTAAGCATTTATAAATAAAAACATATCAGTTTTGTCCAAACTCACACTCCAAACTATAAATTCAATTTTCAAACCGATCCAAGATGTGAGAAATGACTGAATAATCAGTGTTTTTTTCCTATTCATTCAAACACTGTAGAGCTAAAATCCTCATATGGAGGCTGATAACAAATATCTGTTTTTGTTTATTATATGTCTTGTTTTCATTCACTGATATTGTCACATCCTGTCAGCACAGTTCTGTTTTCCTTTTAGTGTCACTGAGGATCTAAAGGAGCCCACGTTTCTCCCAGCATGTCTTAGCACTGGTGAGGGAGATTAAGGTGAAAGGTGCCCCGGTTTTTAAATCCCTACCCCTTCTCCCCATCACATACACACACATGCACACACACACACACACACACTAACCAGGGTTATTATGTGACAAAGAAACGTGACTAATTAGACCAAGCTCGATGACCCCTCACCTCTCTCCTTGACCTCACCCTCTGTGAAGAGCTGGGAAGGGGCAAAGTGGCTGTTTGGGCTACACAGGCTTATCTGAGCTGACCCTGATAAAACCTGTTACATGGCAACACTGGGGCAGCGTGTTTGGATGTTGTGTGCTTCAGTTCGGCTTGTTCAACTGGCAGTCCACAAATTATTTGGTGCGACACGGGACAGTTTTCAGTCGTAGACATTCATTAAGACGCCCCGGCGGCCAGAGGGATGTCACGTTTGAAATCAAAAGGTTTCTGCAGCCGTTGGTTTCTGCTGGTTTCTGTCAACAGTTTTCACGTCTCACTTCATTAATTTAATGAACGCATGATGTGATTTTCCTCTGTTCGTTATGAGATGAGCAGCAGTTACAAATCTGTTTGAATAACAGCTGAGGAAAGATCAACGGTCAAGTTCAGGTATTTAAAAAAAACGGCCAGCCTGTAGCAGTGATGTCATTGCAGTCAGTTGGCCTTCGAACCGTGTGTGTGTGTGTGTGTGTGTGTGTGTGTGTGTGTGTGTGTGTGTGTGTGTGTGTGTGTGTGTGGGTGTGTGTGTGTGTGTGTGTGTGTGTGTGTGTGTGTGTGTGAGGTCAGCAGAAAACAGCTCAGAGTGGGCATCCAGCCAGGCCTGCTGCAGCTTAAAGGATGCCTGTGTGTCGGTCACTGCTGACTGACTCAGCCAACTGAGTGCTGACATCATGTCGAGAGAAGGAGGCTGACGAGGAGGAGGATGACTGTGAAAATAAAAAGGGAAATATTTGTTCAAAGCGATGGGTCAGGCTTCGTGGTTGAGACTGGTGCCGTGATGGATCACCATTAGAGAAGTGGCCTGCTGCAGTTTGGCTGCAGCTCCAATGTCGTGATGTTCTCAGTCAGTCGATGTTCTGAGGAAGAAAGATTTCTAAATGTAGGTTACTGGGACTCAGTAAACTCTAAAGGCAAGACCTGCTTGTTTCAAACAACACAGTTCATGTGATGAGTCACATGACCACATCACAGAGCCCATTCATCCCTGTCTTTCCAAACAGTTCAACTTGGTGTGGTTAGAAAATGCCACAGGAGGATGGGGTGTCTTCTTTTGCTGTTTCAGGCCTTTAAAGCTCCATATTTTACACTCCTCCTGTGTTTTATTTGAAGTGTTGATCCATAAGAAGATATCGTATGTTTGTGGTTTTAAGATCCAAAAACCATCTCGGTGTAGTTTTACATTTCTCTCTGGAGCTCTAGTCGCTTTGTCAAGTCAGCTTGGAAGTTGCGCTCAGTTAGGCTCATAGTGAATGACAAACCCTGAAGTTTGATGTTCCACCATGTTTTTTCTGAGGCTACATCCACACTACTTTTAAAACTCTGGGGTTGTGCTGTCGCCTCCTCGTCGGGTCTCATCAGCCTCGACTACCAGTAGTGAAAGCAACATGGATGATGAATTACAAGTGTCACTGACCTTGTTGCGTTTGCTAGCAGCTGTTGTGCAGTTACATTATGCCTTTTATTACTACAACTGTCTTTGCTGTTCCTCATTTGTAGAATTTCAACTAACCAACTGCAGACTCGACAAACTGCTTCCTTTTTTACACCAGCGCGTGCATGTTCGGTGTGGTGTCATGTGATATGTGTTTTCAGGCGTGATATTATGGACGGAGATTATTTCTGATACGGAGATCGTATTAGTTTTATAATGAAAACATCTCGGGGTGGATGTAGTCAGAGAGACAACCAATGACAACTGTTTGCTTTATGAGTTACTGGAATAAACATGTTATCACATCGTGTTTCATCTAAATTCCAATACAAAGACAATGTGGGGGCAAAGTTTGACGCACTCTGTGAGGCTATAACATTTGGATGGAGAAGTTTTAACAAAGGAAAGTCTGTGCACCCAACATAAATAAATAAAAGTAAATACACGGCTGATTGTATGTTCTGTTTGTGGGACGGCTCCACTCCAAGGACGATCTCGTGAGGCGGTGCGCTTGTACACCGATGCTCCCTCTTTACTGACCTGGAATCAGTTCGCGTCTGTCCCTCTCTTCGTCAACGTTATGGAAAGCTGGGCAGGAAGCCTGATCCAGAGTCAGCACTGAGGGGCTTTAAGATCCCGGAGCCGACCTGGTGGCTTGTAGTGAGCGGTGGATTAGCGTCAACAAATCAAAAAGGGATTGGCAGGTGGCTCCTGCTCATTCAAGCCTTTAAGATGGGCTTTAGTGACACCGTCTCACCTCTGAGGAAAGACCACTCCCAACAAGGACGAGAGGATGGAGGCCAAGAACATGTTTTAATCCTGCTTGAAAGAGGGGTGGTCTTATCCCAAGGAAAACCACGATGAGTAAACTCATACAAACCCACATGAGCGACTTGCTTTAGAAAGTTGTCTCAAAGATGTCAGGTTCACAGGCCGCTGGTGTATATTGACTTTTTTATTCTGCGCCACTGAATGGTTTTCCCTCTCGGCACAGTGCAGCCGGGCCCCATCTGTAAAATGAAAAGGGGGAGGCCGGGCTCTAAATGAAACGCTCCTCCGACAGGGTAATTAAGTCCAGACACAAAGGGCTCAGCAGGAAGAAGTTTAATAGAGGAGGAGTTAGTATTCCCCGGGGGGAGGCTGGGTCCAGCAGAACCCCTTTGGACTGGAAGACCACAGGAGGTTCACTGGCCCACAGCCTCTTCACATGGCAGAGACACACACACACACACACACACAAACACAAACACTCATCCGTTTCTGTCTGCTCAAGTTATTGAATTACAAGCCTAAAAATGGAGCCTCACTCTTTCATACATCAAAAACTTCTCTTTTGAGATTAAGTCCAGCAGAATCGTGATTGAGAAGCATTAAGGTGAAAATATAGAGGAGGTGAGACGGCACGGTTAATGGCATTTTTAGACATTTTCTCCATTCACAGTCCGAGTGAGAGAGAAGTTGAAATTTACCTTTTTTTTTTTTTTTTTTTTAAGTTGTTTGACTGAGTAATGGAAGCTGAAAACTATTCAGTACTTAAAAAAAAAAAAAAAAGAACTTTCAGGTAAAAGAGTTACTGAGAAATTTGTGTAGTTGAAATATTTTTCCATATGACTATACGCCACATGTGCTCCAGTTGTGCTAATTCAATTCTTTGTTCCTCCACAAAAAACAGACCCATGGAGGTCTCAGCAAGTGGCTGACCTTTTTTTATTTTTTCATGTTGACCCTATTTTTATTCCCCCGTCACATACGATGCCATATAGTGGAAAAATCAAAAGGACATCGCCGCCTGAACCTTCTACTTTTAACTCATTACGTAATGCGTTCTCGTTGCTTGTTTGCACTTATGCACGGGTGCATGCATGCAGTGCCAGAGCGCCGCGGGCTGCATGCTCGCACCACGTGTGGTTGTGTTGTGATGACGCCGTGTTGTGGAGGTGGATGTGCTCTGCTGTCTGGAATAGCGCTGATCCTCTTAAATGATTACGGGCTGCCACTAGAGAGAGGCGACCTGCATGGGGAACATGCAGACAGATGTCTCACCCCCACCCTCATGAAACACACGCACACACACACACACACACACACACACAGCATCTATGTTAAGTCCAGGCTACAGGGAAGTTCGGACTAGATCCCTTTCCTTTAATAGAGCTGAAGTCTATTATAGTGCTCGTTTGTACTGGCAAAAAGGCAGTTCCACTAATTTACTCGGCACCTCTTCCTGGCAGGAAGTGGATTGTGTGTTGAGCGCTATAAGGAGAAGGAAGGCGTCTTAATGAGCTAAATGTGTTGTCACAGTTTGTTTATATTGATACGTCCCTTCAGATAAGTTCATTTGTAAATTTAGAGTTAAAGATGTGTTTTAAAAAAAATGTATCTCTGTCATGACTTTCCTTACCTGCACGTAGATGCATGTCAAACACCACACTGGCTTTAAAAATAAACACAATCACAATCAGTGTAAAATCAGAATATCACACTTTATACCGACCACACGTCAGAGGACTGAAAAGACTAAAATCTGACGCCGTCTCACATCTAAAGACAATGTGAATAGATTCCTTTGAGATTGTTTACAGGAAGAAAAACTTTTTTGCTCTGTCGTCGTCGTCATCAGTTAGTAACTCAACACCATAGTTGTCATGATCTGCACCTAAAATGACTGTTTGGACTTTATATTCATGATTTCCTGTTTTATTTTGAAATTATTTTCTTTGCCTCCCTTATGTATTAAATGCCGGCCTCAAACCAAACCAATCACATTCTTGCTCGTCCCTGGAGTTGCCTCCATGCTCACTGTCAGCTCAGTTTGCTGCTTCCTGTTTGCTGCTGGAGAAAGCGTCATTGAACGTCACTGTCTGCACGAACCAAGACTAAAAACTGAGGAGACTATTCAACATGTTTGATTTGATCAGAACGTCAAGACAAAAAAAAGAAAGCGCACCACAACTCCAGCAAGACTCTGATTTTATTCTGACATTGGAATTTTTTTTCTGTTGCAGTGAAATCGCTTGAAAAGTTGTTTCGGTGTGAGGCCGACGTTCTGCAATGTCGGAAACTGCGTATACATGTTAGGCGGCAATGCTCCTTTTAAATGTAACGTTGGAAAAGCCATCTAAGGTTAATACTTAAAGTGGTCGAGTCCATTCAGTCTGGAAGCAGCAGTTCTCCTGAGGGGATTAAACCCAAAACAAGGCTTATATATCACCCACAACAGGAAATACAGGTTCGTCAGCCCACACACGACCACGGCCTTTTATGTACCAGGTTTCTGTGTCTCATTTACTCAGTTAATCCCGATGTGGCTTTAGAAATATAGGAACGGCTCGGATGTGCACCTGAACAAAAGCTGATGTTTGAGCGATCTTAACGGAGTATCTGGATTCTTGGAAAGTTGTGAATTCCCACGCTGCTCTGTGAACGGGGGCGTTTGCGGAAATGCCAAAAATAACATTGTTCCTATCAAGTAGAGCCTGTCATGAGCTTGACATCAGCGGTGTAAGGTAAGAAGCCCAGCTGCATATTTAGCCACAAAAAAGTCTAAGAGCATGGTCTCAAAAACTGGATGGAAATCCTGTTGACTGTCAGCAGCAGGGAGGTGATGGAGGAACAGGCGTGGTACAGATGGATGGCAGAAGAGTGGCAGCATTGTCGGATGTTTTTTTTCCCCCTCCCTGCGACCCATCGGGAATTTGCGTGGTAGTGCTCAGTGTCACGGTGTCGAGCCGTGCTCTTTCCAGCGTCCACCGCCGCCATAAAACACGTTTTGTCTTCGCCTCCTTGCTTTTGGCTTCGATTCTCTCGCCTGACATTTGACTGTGTGCGTGGGTGCCTTTGGTCTCTGTAGGGAGTCGTGCTCTCAGGCTCGGCCGGGAGCCCCAGATGCACACAACTGGAGTCCAGAGCCAAAGATTCGCCCTTTTGTCCTGTGTTGTAGAGAGTGACCTCTCCCTCACCGAAAGAAGCAGAGCCGTCCGGGATTGTTCCCCTCTTTTGAAAATCCTAAATGTCGTCATTCTGTGAATGGTTCTGGTCATTCAGCTTCGCAGCCTTCAGGACATTTCCAAACAATACTTTAAAAGAGTTCACTGACCTCCCGGACTCGGTCCAGATGCCACAATTCAAGCTTTTAAGTGCTGGTATTTCACAATTCTCCATCAGTCTGTGTTATTTCCATCATCTGTCAAAATTCTCTAGAAATTTACATCTGATTACTTCTAAAAATAAATATTCATCACCACAAGGGATTCTCAATTTGAGTGGTTTTTATGTTTTAAGGTGTAACAACGATGGAAGGGTTTGCAGACAAGAGTACAGTGATGATTTCAGGGTTTTACTTCTCACTACTCTATTTTCAGTTTAGTTGCATGAATTGATTCCTCCCAACACTTTATTTTATATCTTACATTCTCTAATTATGGGAACGTACTCTCAGGATGGAGCATGGATGTAACAAAGAGACTACTTTCCTTGTTTGAACAGGGTTGGTTGAAACAGCTGTGGAAAACAACATCTGGGCATCTGATTGGCCAGTATGACGTCCTGTGTTTTGTTTGTTTGTCACTTGGACTTTAGCTCCTCAGGGTAAATTTGTTGAACCACTTTCCACGTGGACGCCAGGGTCAAGTCTGAAACACAGCAACACTCATTGTTTTCCCTCTTCCTCCCCCCCAAACTTTGTGCCGAGTGTTCCTTTGGGAGTGTTCTGCTTGGAGGAGCAGGAGGGAGGTGGGGGATGAAAAGGAAGAGGAGGTAACAACCCCACCACCACCCCCACCACCTCATCGCCTCTATCCCATCTCATTCCATTTCATTACATCCTGGTTGGGGAGTTCCTGGTTTGTTTTCTGGTTTGGAGATGAGAAGGAGTGTGTGTGTTGTGTGTGTGAGTGAGAGAGTTGGGGAGGGTGGCAAGCTAACAAAACAATGGAGGCTTTGTGAGGGTCCCGCCGTGACAGGATTGTTTGGGGGGGGAAGCGGGGGGGGGGGCGGCCGGAGCTTAGCGAAGCGTAGCCACTTCATTAGTCAGGGCTCTCCTCTTGCACCTCCTCCTCCCATCCATCCATCCTCCCTCCCTCCCACCCTGTCATTCTCTCGCTGCCTCTCCCTCCCAGCTCACTCGTGAAAACCACGGAGGCAGGAGCCGCTCCGGCTGCACAGCGCTGAGCGTAGCGTGGAGTTTACCGTTGATGAGGATGAGCTTTTGAGGCTGACCGGAGTAGTTTCGGTGCAGTTTCCTCGCTCTGTACCGTACTGGGTTTCTGAGGTAAGTCGTCCTGTGGTGTCATCCTTCCTGTCCCGTCCCATCCTCGGCCCGCTGACCACCTTCTCTCCTCTGAGCTGCGGACTTGGTGTCGGATGACTGGACAGGGCGCTCTCCGGCGGTCCCCTTTTTGATGTGCGACTGAGGATGTGGTTGTTGGCGTCTCTGGTTGCGGAGGCACTTTCAGATAAGGATGCAATTTGACGATCAGTTTCATCACTCTGTGGCTGATGACATCAGTGGAAAATGCCAGAACATATAAATACAGCAGCGTAGAAGTTTCGCGAACCCACTTTCAGCTCTATATGATGATGGTGTTTGTGTCCGAGGAGGATGGAGGAGGGGGGTGGTTGTTGGTGGAGAACTATTGCCTCAGCTGTGTTGACCAAATTATCAGTGTTATTAGGATCTACGCGTCTGTGATTGCTTTCTCCCCCCACCCACTGCCTCTCTTTGTCAAACACACACCCTCAGGGACAGTGGAGCGTCCGGGGTAATCCTTCACATCCTGTGTGGGAAAGGGCAGCGAGGAGCACTCAGTCCAACCGCATCACTTCCTTGTGAAAAAGTCTGATCCACTAAAACTCACTGTGCATCCAGTAAAAACAACAACCTCGCTGTTTTTTTTTTTTGTTTTTTTTTATACCCAGAGGGCCGTTCTCAGCATCCTGAGTGTTTGCAGCTTACATCCTGTTTAACAGTCACTTTAATGTTCCTCCATTACCGCTTCATAACAGCTATATGTATGTATGTATGTATGTATATAAATTTGATGACACGCTCATGACACAGGGATTTTATAAGAAGAACCGTGGTGTTTGACTTTTCTGAGGCGTTCTGTAGTGGACGCAGTGTGACAGTAATGGACGACATGTAGATGTAGATTTTTAAAATAGAAGAGCCACGTGTCTGAAATGAGTTTAAAAGACTGAATGGACGTGATGAGATAATCTGGGTGTGAACTGAATGAGGCTTAATGTCAGTAACGCCTGCAGCTCATTCACAGGGGTTCCTCAGGAGGCAGGAGTGTAGAGTGAATGTGATTCATTTTGGCTTACAACTTGTAATTATTTTATTGATTAATCTGCCAATTATTTTATTGATAAATCAGTGAAATGTCAGAAAATTATAATCGTGTAGAGCTGAAGTTTTTGTTTAAACAGCTTGTTTTGTCTTAACAAATAAAACCCAAAGATTCAGATGAGAAAATATGAAAAATGTCTTAACACCTTAAAAACTACTTTACTTTATCATTTTTTTTTCAGTTGCCAAATTCATAAATTAATGAAGCGTTTTGGCTCCAATTGAATTAAAACTGTTATAAATCTGTTACTAACCTCAATTAAATTTATTGCAGTTTCCAATCAATAAATTTTCTGAATTCTCTCTCCTCTAGCATTTAAGATTGGTCGGAAGGCACTATACACACATATTATAGGCAACCTCACAAGGGATCCAGGTTATTAACCAGCAATATTTAAAACATACACCCCACTGCAATGGGGAAAAAAACAAAGTAATAAGTTGAATGTAAATAATCAGGACAAATAAATCAGAAGTCAGCAAGTATGAGAAAGAAAATATCCTGATGTTTCAGAAAATGATTGTTTATTAATTGTTATGTAAGATAAATGTGACAGCTTATTGTGATAGAGGTTTTAGATCAGGACGTCCAGCTGCAGGTGTGAGACTCTGTGTATTTGCACTAAATTAAAAGAGACACTGAGGTTAATTTTTAATGAGATGTGCTTTATAAATAATGTCTGGCATCTCCAAGGCGATGACAAGACTCCAGGTCCCAGCTGTTGTTTGCCAAGAAATGGTTAAAGCTTGTCTCCCCCTCTACTTCAAATCTTTATGCTAAGCTAAGCTAAATGCCTTCCAAAAGACTCAGGCACGAGATTGAGTTTCCCACAATGTCGAACTATCTAAAACCTGCCCCGAGTAGCCTTTTGCATAATCAGATACCGTGTACATCTTGATATGAGGTTTTCAGAAACACGGCTGGACTTCCTGATTCATCCTCTGTCTGAACACGAGCACATGATCTCACCCCGTCTCTCTGTCTCATCTCTCCTCAGAATGAAGAAGTGAATCTGCCATCGCTGTCATGGCCGTCCAGACTGGCATCCAGGTAAGCTCCTCGCCCTCTAGACAGGATGAGGATGAGGATGAGGATGAGGTGCACTTCGGTTGGTCAAAGAGGAAATGTGTTCCTTCAGATTGGAGATATCGTTGTGTCAGCGTTTGGTTTGCAGATATTGTTGAATGGCGATCCTGATCCAGCCTCCATCAATGACTTTGATTGATTATTGATTAGTTTGCAAATTGAATTGAGCTGTTTGTCCACATGTAATATTTTAAGCATGTACAGCAGATGTCTTTACAAAGTTGGTCTGAACCTGACTCGAGTCCTCATTGTAGCGCCCTCTGTAGGCCGCTCACCACTACTCTTAGTGTCCATGCAGCGAACTGAGGAAGAAGTTCCTCACATTAAACAAAGAGCTGCAGACATCTGTCATCTCTCAGCAGCTGTGACGAGCCCACCTGTGTTACATCACGCCGTCTTGTTGTTGTTCTGCGTGTCTGACGTTCCTGCTGCTCGGACCCCGAGGACTTCCTCCGCACATTTTTGAAGGGGAGTGGGTGGAATGTGCAGCACTTTTTTTTCCCCCCCGACCCCTCCTAGCAACGAAGTGTCGGCCATCCCCAAAATCCAAAATAACAAACGTATCGTGTTACAGATTTTGTCACAGCGCCTCAGTGAGACGGGGTTTTCTCTGTCATCTGGTCTGGAAAGTCCTGGCTCTCTCTCTCTCTCTCTTTCTCCCTCTCCCTCTCCCTCTCTCCATCCGCCCGTCTTGGACCGCGGATATGCAAAATATGTATCTCAGGGCTGTGCACATAACATGTGGCAGGAAACCTGTCAGACTGACGGCGATGGTGTTGACGAGGCTGTGAAGAGTCTCCATGGAGCTGTTGATGGACTGTGGTTTGGATGCTGTCGCTTCAGATGCATCAGATTAAATCTAAAGATTGTGTTAATGAGAAGGTTTGACTGTATTTAGATTGCTTTATATGAGGCAGTGTCTCTACTTAATGCAGCCTTGTCTAAAACATGGGTAAGAGTAGTTTATTTTTATTTTAATTTATGTTTTAAATGCAGTTCCCCATTCATTACCAAAGGTGGTCATTTCCTAATTAGCAGCTCTGTAAACACGTCTCACATTTGCTCATGACGGTGTGGACATGTTCCATTAATTCATGTTTATTTTTAGAGCATACATGAATGGTGTTGCGTGTTATCAAAGCCCCCCCTGTGAGGATATTGATCCACATCAGACTGTAGTGATGCTGCAGAGACTGTGACACTGCAGCTCCGTCCAAAGCTCAGCTCAGAGCTTCACTGCCCATGTAGAGCACAGTCACATTGATAACTGGTCGCACTCTGACTGCTCTGTTCAGCCGGGTTGAAAATGTATGCACTCATGGAAGTATAAGTAGCATATGTGCACATCTATTAAAGGTCCCATACTGTATAAACGTGTTGTTTAAAACAGGTCTAGGTTCTATATTAACCTTGTCGGAACATATTTCAGAAGTGTTTTTTTTGTGATATCCGCAGAGAGTTTAAATATAGAAAGCAAAAAGAAAAAGCGGAGTTATAAGGGTTGCACAGATACAATTTTAATCTGTCGGTAGGTTTTTTAAAAAATGTTTTATTTGTACTGAAGAGAAGAAGAACTGTGTAGTTAACATGAGCAGAGATGGCCGTCATGGCTAAACAGACATAAAAGAGCACATCCTACAAAACGACAGTAGAAGAACCACAGGAAGACATTACTAATCACACAGATCTGGATTTAGACGTACATCAGTGCACTCCTCATTACACCAAAGCTACGCTGTTTTCTCAGCGTTAAAAATATCTAGCTCTTTTAGTATTTGAAAAGAGCCTGGCCAAACTATACAGCTGTGTTTAGTTAGGATCCTAAAGGGTCAAAGGTCAGCAGCCAGACCATGGGAAGGTTTAAAATCTGTGATGGCCAAAGTCATTTCAAAGATGGGAAACATTACTTTACTTATAGTTTGAGTTGTAGCTGAAAGTTCGTTCATGTGTTAGACTTGTTGTTGTTTACAGGCTTCATGTACATGAGTCATTGACATGTATTGTGAAAATTAGGCTTTGTAATAATGTCATGAGAAAAGCTCATATAATAAGAGTCTTAATGTAAGCAGGGAACATCATAGTCATGAGGAAGAGATGTTGATTTCAAGGAAAAAATATAAATGAATGATATGCATGATCATTTCTGGTATATATATATTGGTCCGTCCCACATTTCCCTTTGACCTTCCTGCTATTGACCATTGTTTCAGGGCCTATAAGTGGCTTGGGTTAAGAGCATCGGATAAACTCCTAAAGCGTAAACGGTAACTCACAGGCTCAAAGTGCTTTAACATCTCAGTAGGTTGCATTCCTCTGCTGGATTACCAATCCACATTCCTGCAGCCAATAAGGACAGAGGTGGTGTAAGAAAAGACAGATTAACTGAGGAGGGCCGCTATACTGAGTCCAGTGCACATTTCAGTTTACAACATTAGTCTGATTTAAGACCTGAATGTTCGCAATGAACCTGTATTCAGTCAGGTGATGGTGTGTGGGTTGGATTATCCTCTCTGTTCAGTCGTCTTGTCTAATCGGTACACTTTCCTTTACGTAACCTGAAAACGCTACACTGCGATGCTTTATTTTCTAATTAGCGTGATGTCGAGGAAACGCACACATATGTTGTTGTGAAGCATCAGAGCGCTGCAGGCTGCCCACCCTTCTGACCCGTGTTAGGTAACACACACACATATGTGTGTGTGTGTGTGTGGTCGGCTCATCTCTTTTGATGTGAGGCAACCTTTTCACTTGAAAACATCAGGTGTTTGTGTGTGTGTTTGTTCATCAGTCTCACATGTGATGGGCTCGAGTGTGAGACTGAAAAAACCTTCCCAAAGCGATGACGTCCATTTTGACGTCTCCAAAGACATGTTAGTTATCACTGCTCATTAGTCTGTATAGCTAAATTAATAGTTATCATAGGACATGTTAAGCTTAGGGGAGCTATTCACTGAGTCTGGTCCATTTTCTGTAGCACAAGCTTTCTGTTTATCTTAAATAATCCTGACTCTGAACTGAACATAGGTTGTTAACGCCCGCTGGTCTCACCCAACAATGACTTTATTAAGTCATGAAAATATGTCAAAGTTGCCTGAAGTTGAACTTTTAAGGGGCATTCTACTAATTTCACACGTGAAATGAAGTTTACTTATCACAAGGACTAGTTAACTAGTTAAGTACTGCTGGTTGTGAAGGGAGCTTTACAAAAGTGAAAAAAGCCCTAATGATGACGTTTAATGCCATCTAATGATAGATGCTGAGAAATGCAAACTGAGTCTAAAACCAACCATCAGGACTTCTGTAACTTTGTGATGTCACAACAAAGCAGTCACCGCTCTGTCACGTCCACAGCCCCGCCCATCTGGTCCCACCATCCAACCTGGCAGGATTTGGTTTCTCTGAGTGTTTACCTGAAATCTGCTATATTTTTATTCAATCACTCAGAAAACAGTCAGCCAATCAGAAGAGAGGCTCAGAGCCTCCTCTCTTCTTATGGATCAACACTTCAAATAAAACACAGAAGAAGAGGAAGATATGGACCTTTATTACAGCTATATCACACCAGCCAAGTGCACACACACAGTTAAAGTATTGTAACCACTGTTACTGGGTCAGCTCACACCATCAGCAGAAATGCATTACTGCGTAACGGCCCGTCTCTTGACCCTGCCAGGAGTTTGTATGCAGAACTAACACGACGAACTGGAGGCCTCAACAAGACTCGGCCTTGTTTCACCCACGTAACCCCTTAACCATGGTGTCCTGTTATTGCTCGATGACATGTGATAGACACAAAGATTAAAGGCTGCGTCTTCGCCGGATGTTCACAAACTAGACGGGGGAGGAGGGTCATGCAGGAGTGAGTTATGTAATGTCTGGACAAGTTGTCAGAGAGCACATCTGCTGCTTTTTTTTCTAGATTGCCCCCTCTCCTGGTGTGTGTGTGTGTGTGCGTGGGTGGACAATTAAAAAATTCAAAATAAAACAACATGGCCATTTTGTGAATGAGTTATTTACATTTTTTTTGAGGAATAGAAACTTTATTTAGCCAACAGCTTGGGTTCCTTTAAATTCAGATTAAAATGTCTGACATAAGTAGATTGGTCCATTATTCTCTTTTTTTTTTCTTTTTTGTTTTTTTAGGCTAAACCAAAGACTTGACTTGAACTGTGATAGTAAAAGACTGAGGTATGAGAGAGAGGGGGGAGTGGGAGAGAGTGTAGGACAGTGGAGATGGATATGATGGGACATCATTGTTGAGAGCCAGGATCAGCCGCTCCCTCCAGGCACTGAGCCGCGGACTGACTGTAACACCCATTTAATCAGTCAAGTGCAACAGTGTCCAACTGACTCTGTTTTCTTTGGATTTGAAGCTAAATAAAAAGCAACAGTGGCTGTGGGTGGTAAATAAATGAGGTAAAGAAGAGGTTGTGTGTGTGTGTGGTTTTGAAACCCAGTAAACCACAGTCGATACCTGGCAGAGTCGGGGGTGTGCAGTGTGTGCTGTAGTTAAGTGTGGTATGACGGCATCCCCGGCGCTTCCTCTCTGCATGGACGGGTCACACAACTTCCTGTCATGTTCCCACAGTGCTACGCTGAAGGGGAAATAGAGTATGATAATGCTGCAGGGCTGGCTTGCAGAGAGCGGGCTGTGGACAAACTGCTGAACCTATATTCAGGGGTAAAAGCAGTCCATCGGTTTGCGCTTCCAAGAAACATTATGTAGGTGTGTGTTTTCACAGATGTGCTGTGGACGTGTCCAGCTTTATCTCGCAACGCCTCACTGAAGTGATAAGATTTTTTTTTTTTTTTTTACTTGTTGGAATAACAAAAGCAAATGAAAGCCCTCAAACAGGAAGAATTTAACACTTGATATAACTCTGAATGAGAGTCCCACAATCGAACAATGCTGTAATAATCAGCACTGGAAATGTGGCTAAAACCTCTAATAAGACAATAAAAGCAGGTGCCGGGATTATATAAGTTTTAAAGGAATAGTTCAACATTTTGGGAAATTAGCTTTCTTGCTGAGAGGGAGATCATACTGCCGTCTTATCTGTCTGTTAAATATATAGACCAGTGTTTCTCAACACTTTTTTTTCAGACATCTTGACAACCCACCTCCCCGAACATCCCCAAAACCAACAGCGCTACTACTTCAGTAGTATTGTGGCCAGCTTGTGGTGAAGAACTGCAGCTGCAGAGTTTATTTATCAACCATAAAGTCATTACACCTTTCAGTTGATTTTGTTTTAATTAACCCTGTCTTAAGCCACCGATCCATGATCTTGTCCGTTGTCCATGTTTGATAGTTAATAGACTGGTAACTGGTGATATTTAGCACAATCCCATGGCTGGCTAATTGTTAGCTTCATCCACATTTCCTTTCAAATGTCACGCTGATCATTTTTGACCTAAATCGTAAAACATAACCTGTAAACTGGAGAAGCTACGTGAGTAGTGACAGTGTTCTGTGACTGTCGCCCAGACAGTTAGAGAAACACTACATTTCCAACATGATATTCTAAAGCTTTAAGGCTGTTATATACGGTGACAAATTTAAAGGAAAAACCTGAGAAACGGGTGGAGCATTATGTGATGGACAACGCTCTCCACCACCATCATCAAAACACCAAATCTTTTTAGGAAGAATGGTTCATCCCTGTAGTAGAGTCCAGAGACTTGTGGCCCAACACCTTTATCACTCGTCTGTATGACCAGAGCTAGCAGCTGGTTAGCTTAGCTTCACAAAAAGACTGAAAACAGGAGCTAACAGGTGCTCGCGCTCTGTCCAAAAGTAACAGCATTCACCCACCGACACCTCTACAGCTCATTGATTAACTCTGTTTGTCCACACGCACTGTTGCTGATATGAACCTGGCTGTTTCTGGGCCCAGTGACTTTCTAGCCAGGCTAGCTAGCATATAGCCATGAGCGTGGTATCAATCTTCTCCTCTCTCTCTGACAAGACGGCTAATGATGACTTATTCCTTTAAAGATTGCCGTGTTAAAACCATGATTTAATGAGGGAACAGATCTCAGATCAGATTAGGCAGATGTCTCAATAAGTGGGCAGCCACAGCAGTCTGGCTTTCTGTGTGTGTTTCTAAACCTCGGTCATACACGGAGATGATGTAGACCGTATTAATTGTATTATCCTCAGAGTTCTTGGCTGTTTGCTGCTTCTCTCTCTGGAACTTGTCCTTGTTTCTGTTTTGTTTATTAATGAATCTGTTTCTGTGTTCAGCTCTTTCACTTGGATGGGAATCTGACATTTAATTACCCCCCCCCCCCAGGTGTGGTTTGGCGAGAAGTTTGACGCCCCCTTGCTGAGCCCCAGGAGCCCTCGCAGCCCGTTAGCACAGCGCCACGGCCCCGGCCTCGCAGACGTCTTCCAGTATGACCAGTGGCTGGCAGTGCGACACGAGGCCACCCTGGTGCCCATGCAGGAGGATCTGGCCATCTGGCTCACAGGCATGCTGGGTAAGTACCAGCGGAGATCGATTTGTCTTATTTTGGGTCTTTTTTGTTGTCTCCTCTGACAGCTGCAGGCTCACATGGTTTAACTTTAAAGACACTTTCTCAGGTACATTGAACATCACTCTTGTTTGGCTGTAAAGAACTAGGCCGAGGCAGGAAGAATGGACATGTACAGCAGAGTTACATGTGTCCAAACCTGCGCACATGTAAATAAATCAACACTGGACAGTTGCATGTAACAGTTTCCCCCTTGAGGCCAGGAAAATACCAAAGCACAATTGACATGGGTCTGCCATGTAATTGGATTTGGATTCTGCTATTTCCAACTGGTCCTTAGTGAAGCGCATAAACAGGAGTGGAACCAAATCCCTCATTTCGACCGTCTCTGCCTTTTATACTGACGGCTATTGTCCCTACGACACAATGGAGCAGTGAGGAAACTGAAGCTGACTGGAAACTGACTCTATTGTTGATTTGTGAAACCGTTTTTTAGAGACGGACGTTCAGTTTTCCTCATGAGGAATGTGGACAGGTACTGAACACTCTTCATGAGTTATTGGCACCGTGACCATGATGACCTGCATCCCACATTTTGCAACTTTTTAACAGTTTGAGTGATGTGGCAGTCAGTCCAGAAACAGGTGGCGTGCAGCGGATAAAGTTTCAGGCCTCTGGGCTCGTCCGTTGTCATGTGGAAAATAAAGTTTTGTGGAGTAATCTTAGTCACTTAGCGTTATGGCCGTTGTGGAATTTGTTCCCAGCGTGAAGTAAGTCAGACTCAGTGGCCTTTTGTTGAGTTTCCTAGGGCGGTGATTTACAATAAGGGGTCGTGGGAGCGCCACAAGTCCTGGAGGAGTTTGTAGAGGAGACTTTTTGTTAAGTCCTGCAACAAAAGACAAAGTAGAATAATAAAAACAGCCTATAAAGTCAATTATCTGTGCTTTAATTGTGTTTATTTTATACTGGAGATGTGGTTTTAATCTAGGAAAAGTCAAATCAAGCAGCTCAAATCCCAGCTCTTATAAAGTGCATTTGCAGATGATGGAGTTGGAAGATAAAACTCTTTATTCTCTGTGTCCAGGGGTGGAGGTGAGAGCAGAGTTTTTCATGGAGGAGCTGAATAACGGCGTGAAGCTCTGCCAGCTTATTGGTGTGTTGCAGACCAAGATCGCCGAGAGCTGCCCCTCCGCACTCGGCAAGGTGAGTCAGACGGCACAGATGAAAACAGCTCGGACACTTGGCTTTCATGCTGGCACACGGGGGTGGGGGGTGGGGGGAGGAGCTCTGCAGGTCACAGTGGACAGATTTCTGCCGAATCTCTGATGCACTTTGTTACACATGGCTGGGTTGGGTACTCAGCGTGACCAGGCTCTGTTTATTGGCATAACCTACAGGATATCTGGGTATTGTAGTGAAGTATTATCACACCATGTGCATTTACTTTAATTTCCTGTTGTTCTGAGCTGATGTTCCTCTGCCAGGATTAAATACGAGGTTCACATCTGTAATGGAGGATGCCTGTGCAGAAGAGGGATGATAGGAAACATGTTGCTAAGACTATTTAGAAAGGAATGCGTTTGCAGAACTCACTCACATTTCCAGAACAAATCTCAGCTAACTAGGTAGCTAACATGTCTCCATGTCTCCATGCATGGAGACATGGCAGCTAGCGACAGTGATAACCTGCAGCATAAATGACTTTCCTGCCTGCTGCACAAGTTAATGATATAAATTCACTATGTGCTGTGTGTAAAAAAACTAACTGAGGTTCATGATGAGTTAATTTCTCCCCACAGCTGTTCCCAACTAAGAAGGTTGCGTGTAAGCGCGACGCCTCCCCGGGTTCCTTCTTCGCCCGCGACAACACGGCCAACTTCCTGTCCTGGTGTCGGCTCATCGGCGTGGAGGAGACCTACCTGTTTGAGTCTGAGGGCCTCGGTAAGCAAGACAATCTACATTTACACATCAGTCTTTCAAATGGCCTTTTTCCCTCTGCTGTTACTCTACAGCAGCTCAAACTGCAGCCGTCTGAAGTTTGAACTTCTGTCTCACTAAATCTGACCTTTTTTAATAACCGGATAAAAATTCCCAGAAATTGAGGCAGCAACTGCTACAAAGTTCAAGGACTCAAAGCTTCAAGGTCTGTTTTTTCCAGTCGAGCAGAAACATTATCAAAGAACGTCACCTCAGTCAAACCTCAGATATTTTCTTTCAGGAAAAGTATGGAAACGGCATCATGATGAGTTTTCCTGCAGGTGCTTGGCCACTGTCACAACAGTGAATCCCTGAGACGTGCACCTACTGGAAACAATCCTCTCAAGCTTTTATGACTTTACTGAGCCTGAAAAAATTCACTGGGGGGCAAAAAGAGGTCAAACAAACCAGGACAACCGCAGTCCTGTGCAAAACCAAGCTCATTTATCTGCAGGTCTGTACAGAACACTGACCCATGAGCTGCAGCTCCACAACGTAGAGCTTCATATTGATGATGATAACGAGGAGTGAGGGGGGGGGTCAGACCAGACCTCAGCTGTGAGCTCTAATAACAGCCAAATCTGTGGTTTAAGCCTCACATCTTAATGGTTTAATAGGATTTGTTGTGGAGAGCAATCACCCTGAGTACTCTGCATGGGGGATCACTTCATTACAACTAATGACTCTCCAGAAAAACAGATCGGGGCGATTTGGAAAGAAAATCCCACGTCTGCTGCTGATCCCGAGCCTGGGAACAGCATGAACAGACACACACACACACACACATACACACACACACACACACACACACACACTCTCCTATTCTTTAATATATATTCATCTCTCCACTCCAAACCTCTCTCATGTTCTGCATGAGTCACCCAACATCCCCACAGGGAGTAATTAACTTTATCTCATGTGCACATCGCAATGTCACGTTTTCAAATGTAGCACGTGGGTTTGTTTTGTAGCAGTGTAAAGAGCAGGCGTGGCAGATGGTTTTTATCTAATAACGATCTGTTTTCTGCCTCAGTGCTGCACAAGGAACCTCGGCAGGTTTGTCTGTGTCTGCTGGAGATCGGCCGCATCGTCTCCAAGTAAGTCTTCCAGCACAGACGTGGGGTTTTTAATACTGTTTTAAACGACCGTCATTTGCCAAATGTGCTCATGTCAACGCGGTGTGTCTCAGGTACGGCGTGGAGCCTCCCGTGCTGGTGAAGCTGGAGAAGGAGATCGAGCTGGAGGAGACGCTGCTGATGACGGAGGAGCCGCCTCCGGCCGTCAAGACCTTCAGTGTGTGCTGCCAGCATGGCGGCCTCTACCAGCCCGGAGTGAGTTCTGACTGACTGGCATGTGAACATGTGAACAGGAAACGAGCTCCACAGAGTTATTTTTTTACCTCCATTTAACCTGACAGAACATGAAACCTTCCACTTGGAGGCAGGAAGTGCGGCACAAAAATGGTGATGTTACTGCCCCCAAGACACCTGTCGTATTGATGAGCTGTCTAACCTCAGTGTAGATGATGGTGCCACACACACACACACACACACACACACACACACACACACACACACACACACACACACACACAGAGGCAGTTGATAAATTCATATGCAGTCTCGTGTGCCTCCCGCTGATGTAAAGGCTGCAGCTGGTCACGTTCGCATCACATAGGTGATGCATGTGTGACCCACTTGAAGCCGAGCCAAGATGGCGGCAGGCAGCGGTTCTTGCCGCTTCACTTGGCGCCCCGCGGGGTACTTGATCACAGCTGACCACGTGACGCTCTGCCAGTGCACGGCGACTCGCTGTTACACGTGACCTCCGGGATACAGATACGTGTCGCCATACGCCCATAAGTGCAGAACTTTGTGTTCGCATATCGGTGTAAATGCACCGTCTCTTCTCTCTACACCGTCACTGATGGACGCTGTGATTCGTGTCGAGGGTGGCGGTGTTGTTCCCTCGTCCAGTTCACTGGGTAAAAGGAGCCTCTCACTCTGTGGGGAGTTTTATTCCCAGAGGAGACGGCAGGGCTAAAAATAACTGCTCATTCAAGTGGAAGGCAGTTTGGATTCATTCACAAATGTATTTGCCCTCATACACTGAAGCAGCAAATAAGCAGCTTATAGCAAATGCTGTCAATATCTGTTGTTTTCCAGCCGTCTGAAGTGACACTGAATCAGTATTATTATAATTATTGGTCATTATTATTACTGTAAAATGCTTGTGTGCTAAATAGACTGACAGATAAATGTCACGTGTTCATAAACACAGTCATTATTGCTGCCAGAGAGGACGTCCGATATGGTGGACTCATGCTTCTCTACTGTGCTCTGCAGGAGCACGGCATGGACGACCCGCCCTGCAACTGCTCCAACAGAGTCTCCATTGAGTACCTGTCCGAGGGACGCTACAGGCTGGGAGACAAGACCATCTTTATTCGGGTGAGAGATCTGAACACACACACACACACACACACACACACACAGAGAGAGAAACACTTTCCACTAACATCTATAGCAAAGAGTCAGAAATCAGAGACCTCAGATAAAGAAAGATGGTAAAAAGAGGTTGAAGCTTGGAAATTAGTAAATGGATGGAACGGCCTTGAGCAGCAGGGAGGTACAGTGGAACAAAGTCAGCTATTCTGTGGTTTACTCTGACCTTTGACCTCGCTGCTGACAGTACCCAGCTGAAGAGGAATTTCCCTGTGGGTGTCAGAAGAAACACAAATCCCAGTATTTGGTAACTGCAAGAGAAACTGCACTGAGCCGCCTTTTATTCAAACTCGAGGGACAATATCTGTGACGCAAGCGCTGTGTAGTAGGATATACACTGACAACACAGGCTGCTGCCTGTGTGTGTGTGTGTGTGTGTGTGTGTGTGTGTGTGTGTGAGAAAGAGAGAGAGCTGGTTGTGATTGGACACATGTAAGCTTGTTATCCAATAGCAGCGGATTGCGTTAGGTGATTACATCTTAATTACTGTACGGTCCAGCGTCCAAGCCTCAGGACAGACTCATTTAAAGTTCTGAGGAGAATATTTTGGGAATTTAAAGGAATATGTCTCAAATGATTCTTTTCCCTCCTCAGATGCTGCATGGTAAACACGTGATGGTGCGTGTGGGCGGGGGCTGGGACACGCTGCGTGGTTTCCTGATGAAATACGACCCTCTGCGGGTGCTACAGTTCACCACTCTGGAGCAGAAGATCCTGGCCTTTCAGAAAGGCCCCCCCGGCCTAGGAGGTCACCATGGCAATGCGGCTCCACCTCCTCCTCCTGACATGGACCCCCTGGCCGCTGTCAACAACCTCATCTCCTCCTCATCCTCTTCCTCCTCCTCCACGTCGTCGTCCTCCTCCGTCTCTGGCTCAGCCTGTAAGCAGACGGCCGTGGCGGCCGCGGGTCAGATGGTCCGGTCCCACGCCGCCTCCCCTGCCTGCACGCCCACGCTGCCCAGGAAAGGTGCTGCCGCAGCACCCAAGAAGAACCTCCAGATGACACCCTCCTCCCCCAGGAAGCCCACCCAGCTGCCCCTGCCCGTCACAACCAAAGGTTCCTCCTCTTTGCCCTCCACACCTGTGGGAAGCTCCTCCAAACTGTCTCCCAGCCCGGGGGGGCAGGGAGCGCAGGTCCACCACAGAGCTCTGACGCCATCAGTAGCTCCATCAGATCCAAACCCCGCCTCCAAACTGAAGCTCAGGCCGTCACCACGCGGAGCCGCCTCTCAGCCCAGAAGCCCCGTCTGCCCCGAGCCGTCCTCCAAATGCCCCAAACCCTCCAGCCCCTGCACCTCTCCCACCGCTACTGTGCCTCGCCCCGTCACTGCACCAGTACGGGCACCCACCCCTAAAGATGCCCGGCCCCCATCGGGCTCCAGCCAGCGCTCCCGCCTTGCACAGCGCCGCCCCGGCTCCCCAGCCTCGCGCCTCCGTCTAGAGGCAGCCAGGCGAGTGCGGGCAGCCACACGGGCTGCAGCGCCCCCAACACCACAGTCCAGACCCCCCACCCCCAGCTCCCGGACAGCCTCCCCAGTGCTGCCAAAACCTGCCTGCTCCCTGCCAAAAGGCAAAGAGGCCACAGCCAAAGCCAAGGGCCCGGCCCCGACCAAGGCCGCCGCCCCTCCACGAGGTACCGCTGCTGTCCCCGGGCGGGTCCCGGGGGGCAACACGGGCCCCTCTCCCGCAGGCAAAGCCAATCAGAAAGCACCAGCCACAGTTCAGACTGCAGGGCGGAAACAAGCAGCCACGACCACGAGCAACCCCAGCAACGGGAAGTCAAGTCTAAAACCTGAACCAGCTCCAGGACCAGCCCTGGCCCCTCAGAGATCCAGCCCCAACGTCAAAGCTGTTAAAACCCAGTCCGCCGTCGGCAAGAAGCCCCCACAATGCAAGAGCAAGAGTGAGGACGCTTATTTTGAGATGAACAGTAGGAGGCGGCAGAAGACGTAACTGGGCGGAGTGGGAGCAGCAGACCGGTGACATGGCGTCTCATCACAAACCAGCACTTCACACCGGAGCTCAGACTCTTCAAACCAATAAATGTCGTCAATAATTAATCCTCATGAAAAAGCTTCCACAAAACTTATTTTTGTTTGTTGATTTTTGTGTATTATTTAATAGTTTTTTATTTTAAATCCAAAAGGGTCAAAGATGTCAAGTTCTGTTTGTTTTGTCTGTGATGAATTAACAGTTTTGTTGTTGGGTTTTTTTTTTTTTTGAGAGAGAGAGTTTAGCTCCACGTACCCGAATAACACTAAAACTTGCACAATGTTTACATTTCCACCTTCGTTAACATGTTCAGCCGTTACTTTTAAAGAACAAATCATGTTGAGACGTTGACCTCAGAGCTCTTCTAGCTCAGAGCGAGGTCACAGGACAGAGCCGTGACTTAGTCAAATGCACTTAGTCCAACATTTTCGAGGAAAAAGATGCTTTTTATTCGCATCGAGTGTTACCAAACTTTAAACAACTGGAACACAAATCATGGTTTCTGATTTATCTCCCCGGTGAGAACAGACTTTCCACTGGTGGACAGTCGGACGGTAATAATAATACTGTGGACTGATTTTTGTATAAATGACATCTAGGTGGCGCCGTACAAAGCGTCATCGGGAGAGGTCCTTCCTGTCGTGTGCCTTCATCGGAAACCTCTCGTTTCTGAGCGGCAGTAGAATGTATTAGATGATCGGGGGTGGTGGGTGGGTGCTTGGGGGATTTAATGGTTTTTACTGATGAAAATTGCACAGTGTGTACGAGCACTCGTTACTTTGGTTTCTCAGAGGAAAGCCAGAGATGAACTACTGATCAAACGCCTCTTTTCTTTTAAACAGGAAACACTCACGAGGCCCGTCAGTGGCCAAAATCATTTTAGAGCAGAATCTACTTGGTATAGACTTGTTTTTATATGGTTTCTAATTTTTTTTTGTGTGTGTTAAAAATCTAGTTTTCTATGTGGTGCTTGTGTATGTGTGTACGTATGTGTGTGCGTGTGTATATATACAGTATATTACCAGTGAGGCTTTTTTCTTGTTTGGCACTTTACAGAAACCTCTGTGTTTGTCACAGTCTGAATGTTGATTCTGTTGATTGTGTCTCCTGTTTGTCATTTTGATTAATAAATGGACAAGTGTTTTAAAAATCATCTGCCTGCGTCTTATTAACTACGTCTGGTGCACGTTGCACACAGCTCAAAATGTTTTTGCAGATTTGTTTCCTCTAAAGCCTTTGAATTTTAAATCACCCTGGATGCAAAAGTCCTCAAAGTAAAATAAACAATTTGGCTGAGAAATGTAGAAGGATCTGTCATTATAACTGACGTTGTCAATGAGACCTGAAGTGAGTGTTTAACAGTCACAGACACCCACACAGGTGACTGTTTAATTTGGCTGATTAGACCTTGCCTGCAAACCACAGACTGAAAATAAAGATGGACGCGGCCTCCATGACGTCACTCAGAGGTTTCTGAAGAGTGGTTTTGAAGCTTATGCGAGTGAGCTGCTTTGCCGTCGCCATCTTGGCAGTGCCTGACTCCCAGCTAATACAAAAATGGGCAAAGAGGAGGGGCCTGTGTGGAGCAGAGGCATCGGTGCATGTCGGTTTAATAAATTTGGCAAGCATTAACATCGTGGTTCCCGTCAGCATCATTAGCACAGCTGGGCGTCCTGCTCGAAAGGCTAATTCATTAGCTGGCTAATAAGCTAGTCAACGAGCTAAGCTAACAAGCCAGGTAAAGTGAACGCAGACACGTCTCCGGCTGATTAGTGCTAACATAGCCAAGAGGTACATTCAATGACTCGCATTAGCTGCGGCTAGCGGCTAGCCACAAGCGGGTAGTCAACTGATGGCAGTCACCTGTCACTCAAAGTGGCCACATCTTTAATAATTAACCTCCAATAATGGATTTATATATGGAAGAAAAAAGAGACGGTTAAGTTTTAAAATATGATCACACTTCTGTAAAGTCTTTTGCTGTGACAGGAAGGTAACAGACAAAAGTTACTCCGCTGAATTCATTACTTTTAGTCATATGTATCAGGACATTTGAGTCCAGTGACTTCACATCCTTTCCAGCATGAACCAGAATCTGCTCAAACCCAGGCGTCTAACAGCCGCCTCCTGCACTGTGCTGCCCTCTAGCGGTTCTAATGTAAGACTGCAGTAGGGTTCAGTTAGTTGTATGTTGAGATTTATTAAATATAAATATTAAATATCAATAATTCTAACTGCACCAGCCACATTGTCTTTGCATCCTCTCAAGAAATAAAACTTTCTTTTTCCCAAGTCAAATGGATAAAAAAAAAGAAGAAATTTTAGGTTTTATACTCTACCACTCCCTTGTTATGATTTTGTTTCTGATTGTAAGAAGAAAGAAAGAAGAGAGGTTTTTACCTGTACCCATTTATTAAATATCAAAACATGTTAAATTACAAATGATAATTAACATCACTTTTCAAAATACATGTCTGCATATTGTTTTGGATGTTTTGTTTTGTTTTATTCCTAAAAAGTCACAAGACCATAAAAGTTCAACTGAATAAAATACTGACAGACCAGGCTGAAGCTTCGATACATTGTCTCAGTGCGTCATGGTTTAAAAGCTGAGTGTGAGAACCTGAGAAACGTCATGGCACACAGGTGAGAGATACAAAGATCACAAAGAAAAAATTAAATATATTAAAAATCCAGTGTGCAAAGTACAAGAAGCCTGAGCGGACTGTCAGTGCAGTCCAGTCAAGAACACGAGTAAGCAGGAGTTAAAACATCTGTTCTGACAGAGAAGGAAAAACACTAAAAAGTAAAAAGAGCATTGCTGTATTTATTTACTGTCAGTTTTTCTTTGTTTGTGACCTGCATGACCTCATTATGATCACTTACTGATCATCATCTATTACCAGATAAATGGCACATTCAGAGTTCAGTCTGAAACACGTTATCCTTTAAATTTTAGTTTTAACTCAAGGTACACTGTGTGTTTATTAAAGTGTTTAGTTTAAAGCCAAACTACAAAACCATGACTGGATGTGGTGTCCTGTAAATATCAAATACATTGTTTGGACCCTTAAAAAACCATGATGGTAGCATTAATCCAACTCTGCAGAGATACAATGCCTCGCTGCGTGAATCATTAGTAGGTTGTGACTTTAGTGCAAACAGGAAATGAGCAGAACCAACAGAAGCAACAACGGCGACGACAACATTGAAGGACAGTTCTTTAGTTCTTCCTGACCAGTTAAAATATTATTTAAGTGTTTAATAGAACTGGAGTCAGATCCCTGCATCAGTCGACAGGAACAACATTCCTCCTTGTGACTCGACATCTGAGCCTCCCCAAGTCAAACAAGCATCACGGGGGTGTTTCTTGTCTCGGCTCAGACCCCCCCTGTTTGTGCAACCCGCCTTTAGACAGAGGCGACGAGGGGCGTCGGAGGTTCACAGGAGCAGAGGCGTGTGTTCTCCTGCCGGCTCCATGCGCTTGGTGAGCTGCCGTGCTCTGGCCAGGAGGCGGTTGGGCAGCGAGGGGAAGTGGTGGCTCGGGTCCAGGACGTTGGTTGTGCGGCGCTCGCGTTCCTGCAGCCACATGAGGTACGGGCTGGGTGGGAAGAACGGCCGCGAGCGCTCGCGGTAGAGCTGCAGGACGATGCCGCAGACGCCGAGCACCACCCACACTGTGATCAGGACGTAGTCTGGTTGAAGGGAGAGAGAGAGGACAGATGTTTGTTTGGCCTTACGGAGTTTTATATCTCAGCTGTGACTTCAGTTGTGAACTCACCGATGGTCTGGAACGGCACGTCAGTGAACACCGCGCTGTAGTTGTTGTTGAGGAAGCGTTTGAGGATGTTCAGTGTGATGTAGGAGAGGCTGGTGTAAACGTAGGCGTTGACGGCCAGAATCACAGCGTAAGCACCAACCACGCCACATGTGGTGATGTTGCCCTGAAACAGAAAACATCTGGACTTTAGAATTTAGTAAATGGTCACTGCTGAAGCACAACAAACTGCTGCAGCATATGGACAATTTATAGAAATATATATCATTTAATATTTCAAAATAAGACAAAATTTGTTTTTTATACATGTCTGCAATTCAATTTTTCACAATAAATCGCTAATAGAAACTGAAGACAAATAAGGGAGCGCTGCTGTGAAGTGTATCTTGTTAAAGGATCAGTTCAACATTTTGAGAAATATACTAGTTCACGTTCCTGCGACAGAGAACACAGCTCTCAGAGCAAATAAAGTTCAAACCTGGTAACAAGACAAACCAATTTTCATTTTCTGTTTGTGTTCGTTTTAACGAATGAGATAGAAACGTGTTAATTAGTGAACTTTAGAAGCACCAGTCGGCTGATTTTGTTACGTTAGACAGAGGCTGGCTAGCTGTTTCCAGTCTTTATGCTGAGATGAAATAAGCTAAGCTAAGGTAATCGGATCTAGTTTTATCATACAGACATCAGAGTGGTATTAATTTTAAAAATTGAAATGTGCCATACACCTGTTTCCCAAAATATTGAACTTTTCCTTTAATCACACTCAAATGAATTGAGTAAATTAAATCACTAACTAAATTATTCAAAATAGTTGAATAAATTAGGCCAAATTAGTTAAAGTTATTATATTAAATTGTTTTTAAATTTAAATTTGTTAGTACCATGTTTCAAACAGATTTATCACTGTGTCATTCTTGATTCTGCCACTAGACAGCGCCAAATAAGGGCAGTTATAAATCCTACACATGCTGTGGTTCGTTTTAGTGTTGTTACCTCTCTGGGCCAACGCACGAAGAAGAGGGGAACAATGATCATGATGCTGCAGAACGTCACCCAGAAAACCACATCTGAACGCCTGAACACATCAATGTCACCTGGAGAGGGACCACAACACAACAGTGTCCAAAAACAACAAACAAACAAACAAACAAACACAGTGCTGACTTCTGGGTGTGTGTGTGTGTGTGTGTGTGTGTGTGTGTGTGTGTGTGTGTGTGGGGGGGGGCACACTGCAGTTTTCATACCGATAGGAGTAAAGAGGACAGTGGAGGCGATGAGAAAGCCGAGCATCAGGCCGACCACGACGATGCAGGCCATGACCGACCCAAAACGCCACCAGCTCATGACCAGGATGACCCCGCCCACCACGCCGATCACTGCCGACACGGTCAGACAAACTGCGGAGGGACGGAAACAAGTCAAGAGGACTTTCATTTGGGATGAAACGTAGCGGTGTGTTACTGAGAGCTCAGAAATGTTGAATGTCTTTCATCATGTGAACAGATCACAGAAGATCAAAGTGGAGAAGACTCACTGTCATAGCTGAGCTCAGTCGTCCTTGCGATCAGCACAAAGAAGAAAAACGCAGCGAAGCTGAATCCCATGCAGAACAACTCTGTGACGGAGAGAGGAGACAGGGAACACACAGGTACAGAGAGGACGTTACAGCCATTCAGTCAGCACAAACGTGCCGGCCGAACATCACTCACTGGAACCAGATGAAAGAGTTTTTCCCTCAGAGGGAGACGAGCTGTATCAACTCCTCTTACTCTGGCATTTACAGATTTATCACGACCACTGACAGCGGTGGCACATCACAGTCATGGGATTGAGTTTGGAACAAATACATTTCTTCATCACATGCGAGGGAGACCACATGAGAGGAGGAAAGCCTCTGCTGGAGCCTTTTAAGACGAGTTTCTGATTATAAAAAAACAGAACGATGTAAAGGAAACCAAACCGGTTTGTTGCACTGTGTCAGAGCTTTGCTTCTGTTTGAGTCAAGACTTACGGACATGACCTCTGACCCCACTAATCTATTCTACTGACCCTGACACTAACTGCGACTGGAAGAAAGCCAAGTTTAACAGTTGGGTCAAACTTGTTTTCTCAGACTTAAGAATGAAGATCTTGAGTGTGTGGATCTCATATAAATAATTAACATATACATAAAATCAAAAACTAAATGTTTTGTGAGTCATGTTCGTTCATGAACATGATGGAACCAGAAACTACACAGAGGAAGAAAAAGTAACTAGACAACAAACAAACACACTGGAGCTAAAACCACAAAGATTTCAGTTCTCTCTGGTTCAGGACAAAAAAAAAAACATATTCTGCACACATGAAGAGGTCCCCTGGAATATTAATGCTACGCAATGGAATATTAGTAATATTAAAATATACATGATGATAAATGAAATGTCAAACTACTTACCACATTTGAAGAATCGATGCCCAAAGAAGCAGACGAACAGACCCGCCAAACCAGCGATGGTGAAAAAGAATTTTGTAGATAACTTTCCTGGAAATTAAAAAAAATATATATAAATCATTAACTGCATTAACTGCTTTGAAGCCAAAGTTCAAACCTGATGTCACCTTTCCTCTGGAACACGCTAGAGATATAATTGACCTGATCGGTCAGGTTTGCAGCTCAGTTTTCTCATGTTGTTTGTATTATTTTAAACTGAAGATCCCATGATTCAAAAGTGCTGAGATCGAAGATAAAGTTTGCAATTTCACAAGATTCTTTTATTTAACATTTTTTTCATTTATAATAAAATGACTTCATTGCAAGTTTTTCACACAGCAGTTTGCATGCAGAGAATAAATCTGACATATATGAGATAAGATGAAGGAGGATGTAGATCACCCAGGGTTTGGCAGCCGTCCAGAGTGGAGGTGAAGCTGCAGGCGTAGGTGTGGACGGGGACGTAGGAGGCCGAGGTGTTCAACAGCGGGTCTCTGACGATGACCGAGTAAATGACGCCCTGGCCAGGGATGGAGTTGAACACCGCCATGGTCATGTCCGATGACGACAGCGTCATGACCTGCAGGGAGACGGGGGTGACGAAAGGTCAGCGGGCTGCGTGTCAGCTGCCTCGTCGCGTTTGTACTGAACTGTAAACACGCGGCTTTGAACGATCGCGTTTGTGGTGCCTACTCGTTTGCCGTTCTCCGTCATGCCCTGGATGTCGGCCACGGCCTGGATGCCACCGAACAGGCTGCGCTCCGATAGGTCGTTCTCGGGCAGGAAGTACTGGTAGACGTCGTACTGCAGCCGCCAGCGCGTGTTGGTCCCTGTGGATCTGTCGCAGACTGCAGGAGTTTCACCTCTGACAGAGAGCAGAGACAGTCGAGACAAATCAAAGTCACTTTCCCTCAGTCGGCCAAGTCTTGAACTTTAAACTGAGCTGATCGCAGGCTAGAGGCCGCCTGGCTTTGGTAAACTTTCAGAAAAACAATCTGATATATATGTGTGAAGGTCATTAAACCGACAAATGAAAGAGAGGCAGGGAGACAGAGAGCGAGGGAGTGGGTGAGTGCAAGAGAAGTCTGATGACACTAAAACTGAAACCTAACATCTCTTAGTTCTTATGTAAGGTCCTTCTTTGTAACCTGGTGGTTTACCAGAGCATTGTGTAAGCTGTAAGTGTGTGACTGTTGACACTCTTACAAGTGCATGAATGAAGTGTGTTCAGTACAACGGCTCCACACAGGCATCTACTGCAGCTGCAGAAGTTGAACTTGCTTTGTGAGTTTCACTCACTTATGTAAACACCCTTACACATGGCGGCTGACTCAGTCCTCTGAGTGTTGGATTTTGAATCACTAACTGAGACTTCACACTGTATTAATCTGCACTGTTGACTTCTGCAGGTGGTTAGTGTGCAAAATATTAATCTATCTGACTGACACAGGAAATGTGGCAACACACTTGCCAACAAATGTCAAACCGACACAAACACGACAGTTGGAGGGAAACGCACCACAGAAATAATGCTTTGCTGTTGGTTTTCAGAGATCTCCCCATCCATAGTGTCCTTTCTGTTCCTTTTCACATTGCATTGTGGGACAAAATCTTCAAGTGAAGGGTCACTATTTTGCTGTCTGGTCCCAGGTCTTATATATGATAAGGCTTATAATATGTATTTTGTCAGTTTCTTGTTTGTACAAAAAAGAGAAATATGTTGACTTCTTGTATATTAGCTGCAAAAACTCTATATGACAAGTAGTCTATTGTTCTATTAGCACCAGAATGTCGTGTGGGATCAGGATACAGCCAAAATGTCCACAAACAAAATCAAAAATCTCATTTAGTATGTGCTACACACGTGTATCTTCAGTGTAAACACAACTGTGAATAATATCAGTTATAATTAATCTGCAAAAGTAACACAGCTCAGGTTGGATATTTGAAAGTAACGTAGGTGTGGTCGTCAAGTGGACTCCTCATCCGATGTTAATAAATTCAACCAGTCAGACACGTCAAACAAGAAGATTTCCACACATAACTCAACAGCAGACAAAGACACCAGTATTTGTCCAAACAACTGTTGGTAATGAGCTGAAAACTAAATCTGCCACACAGCAAAGCTGTGTTCCAAAAATCATAGCTGGACTTGGTTGTAGATACTTGAAGATGTTTCACTTCTCACCCTGGAGGTATTTGAAATACCAGACAGTCAGACCTGAAGAGGCCTGCAGAATGAGAGGCGAAGTGTCTTCAAGTATCTACAGCCACGTCCAGTTGCCCTTGATTCAGACCCTCTTAGATAACCATGTCGTGGATGACTGAGAATCTTCAAAGACATCGTACACACAGTGTTTAGAGTTTCCAAAAAAAAAAAAAAAAAACACAAAAAAGTGCCGCACTGCCTAACAGCTGATAACTCACCCAGTGCTAAATGAGCTCTAATCTCCACATGGCTACAAAGAAACTGTCTCAAAATGTTTTCTGCACCAAAATCACAACAACAACTGTGATGAAGAACTGAAAGCTACAAGCAGCCATGCAGAAAACTTCTCTTCCTCAAAAGCAAATGCAAACAAACTAAACCTTAGAGTTTAGAGTGTGTGCAGCTTCAGACTCGCAGCTAGTGACCCTGTAGAAAAGTCCTCTGCCTGTCTGTCCTCTGAAAGCTTTGTGGCACACACATTCTTCAGAAAAGTGGCAGTGGAGGGGATGTGGAGGGCGGGGGCTGTGTGTGTGTGAGTGTGTGACATGAGATCATAAACAGTGTGGCAGTTTGACAACAGCTGCTGAAAGACGCGAGATGTGCACAGAGTTGTTGCTGCGTACAGAGGCTGAACAGGAAGTGGAGCAGACAATACCAGTCGGTCTCGTGCGTTACCTCTCATAACCTAAGTTTGCTGGTGCAAAGCGGATCGTGGTCTCATAGAGGTTGTAGTGAATGTAGACATTAGGGTCAATGTCCAAGGTGAACTCTGTGTTACAAGCTCCAGGGACTGGGTCTAAAACGGAGAAAACAGACATATTCATCATTAGAAATGTCGTTAGGAAAGAGAGGACAATAAAAACACCCTTGAGGATAAGTGGCACCCTGCCATGTCAGGGTGAATAGTAGTAAGGCTGTTTAAACACATCGCATATGAGCAACCACGCACAATCAGTGCTTGTGCTCACTTACTGTCTGAGTTTCCTCAAGTCAAAACCACAATCTACTGAGTTACTTCAGTGTTCCGTGTCAAAAATATCAGCTCCTGTATGAACGGCGCGCAACTTCCTCGTTTCTGACTTCTCACGCAAGACTCGCTGGGAGAGAAACTCCAAAGTTTTTTTAATGGCTCGACATAAACACACAGAAGAGCGTTAAAGACTTACCAGTGCTGGAGAAGGAGAGGATGACCCCGGTGCCCGCCACAGTGTCATCATCAGGAGAAGACAGGAACAGTGAGAGGGACGTCTGGCCCGGCTCGAGAGCTGACAGGAGGCCCAAGTCCACCGCCGTCAGAGAGAGACCCAGGCCCGGCAACTGAAGCACACACACGCATCAGTCTGTCAGCAGATGCACAAATAATATGCAAAAAGCACAAGAGTCCACAGGGAGGAGAGCGTCTGCGCAGTGCAGCACTGCTCCACTTTAAAGGACAAGTCTGATGATATTCTATATTTTTCTTATTGTCAACAAAACCAAAACTAACAATGAATTGATCAGATGCTGTAGTTTATTTTGACTAAGTCCCACACACACCATGCTGCTGCTGTAAACACTCAGTAGTGAGTAAACCTTAAAATGTGCTCTATTTACCCCTGTTTCAGGAACATTTCACTTTAAAAAGTTTGTTTAAATAAAGTAAAAATGATTAATATTTTGTTTAACACGGTTTTACCACATAAAAAGTGAGAAAAAATGAAAAACTGGGTTTGAAGCTCATCTGTTCTTGATTCCTCAAGATTCACTGCAGGTAAAGGTGGAAACACTCCGTCATGGAGTTGAATGATTATTTCTCTCATCGTATGTCTTGTATTATATTAAAACATCATATGGATGTTAACATGGTTTTTGCTTAAAGACTCAGATCTTCAGTAGGAACCAGTGGCTTGGGGACGGACCAACTCGTTGTTGATTTTGGTCTTTTCATTTTTTTTTCTTTGAAATTGGTTAACAATAAGAACAATATAGAATAACACCAGCCTTTTCTATTAAATGTGAACTGTTATATGTTGGTATTAAACTGACAATGGAGAATTCCAAAATAAAAGTTTCTTAGTATGAAAAAGATGTTGCATAAAATTCAGAGTCAAACTAAATGAATGGTTAGTTCAACCAGAAGAATTAGTCAAACGCTGAAGTCAGTCACACACGCCACCACATCCTGAGCTGGTTAACGCTCAGATTACACTAGTTGACAAAAAAAAAAAAAGAAAAAAAAGGATGTGTGTTACCAGAGCAAAAAATCATGCAGGTGAAAAAATGTTAGAAATTCTTGTAATATGGATTACAGAAAGTGTATCTATACGAGGTCAAAAGATCCTACTGAAGACTGAGGGTTGACATTACAGGCAGATTTTCCCATGTTTTTAAAAAAAATTCTTTACTGTATCTCGTGTTTGTTTACTTGCTGGGTTTCAATACTTTGGTGTGTATTTCCCGAAATTTGTTTATTGAATTTTCTACACCACAAAAAAGTTAAAAAAAAAAAAAAGCTGCATTACAAGTTCCATCGTTGTGTCAAAAATAACACTGAAAGTAAAAGGACGTGGGAAATATTTCGCTAACATGAGGACCTAATCCGACACATCAAAACCTGTGTGCAAAAGATAAAGAGTTGGTTAAACGCTGGGTTTTCTGGCTTTGCATGATATCATTTTTCGATCGTCACATCTCAGTCACAGAGGAGATTTGAGAGACACAGGGCAATTTCCTGGATATGATCTCAAACCATAGAGTGACTGCTAAAATATGTGTACTGTGCAACTGCTACACTAAACTTAGATGTGGTATCACAGAACGGTGATGTTGTGACAGACAGAAGACAGTAAGACATCATCCTCAGCGTACATTTCTAGCAGCATCGAAGCCCCGCGCTCAGTGACTCCAATCCTTCTGCTCATACAATAACTCCATTGTACAACACTAATCAGAGTGCTGAAGTGGGTATCGACACACTATTCAATGTGGTTTCCACTGAATTCACATAATATGTCACAGAGGTAGAGCCGCCTCAAACTATTATAATCACAAGTGTGTAAAGGGATTACAGCTTAGTATGACTGCTCATTAGTCACCAACAGGAAACAGGCACAACAGTGGTTCAACATACAATCGATTTTAAACACTGTAGTTTATCTGATGGATTTTTCTTTAAAAAGGTCCTATATAGTATAAAGGTAGATGTCCATGTGTTGTTTGATTATAAAGCAGGTCTAGGTTCTATATTAATACTGTGAAAGTATCAAAGCGCTCAGTCCACAGAGAAATGCACACAGCCTGTATTCAGAAACTGAGCCTTAAAACCAGCCATCAGGACTTCTGTGACACTGTGATGTCACAACAAAGCAGTCACTACTCTCAGCGATGCTCCAAGCCCCGCCCATCTGGACCAACCACCCAACCTTGCAGGATATGGTTTCTCTGAGTGTTTACTTGAAATCGGCATAGGCTGCAAAAACATGATGAAATAAATAACAACAAACAAAATAGGATCTTGTGGTCAACCACTTTGAGTGAGTGTAATAAAAAGAAAAAGGAAATTGAAGACAGATAACAGTGTAAGAGAAACTGAAACTTTTGCAATATTTATCCCCACCCTATTAAACTAGAAAACATTTCTCACTTTCACTGTGAATTTCCTTTTTTAGATGTGGATGTTTTGCTGCCAGTGACCCGCTCCATGTCAGAATCTGACATTTGCGTCACAGCCTCTTTTTGTCCCCTTTTTTTTCCCAAGGAGACACACCGGGAAAAGTCTTCAATCACATGGATTTGTTTTCTTATCTCTTGTTTTCTGCTGTTTCCATCACAAGCAAAAACAGAGCTAAACTAAATTAGGCTCCATGCCTGCCTGTGCAGCTTGGACCCACACCGAGCTGTCCCCCGAGACTAATGGGACCGAGGCCAGGAGGTTTTCCCTCTGGGCCACCCTGTCTGCCGCTCATGACCAGGGGACTGTACATCAGCTGACTGCCCCTTCGCTCCGTGGGTCAGACGACCTTGCTCACAAAGCCTCATTCATAATCAGAGGTAGAACTAACTCCCTAGTCATAAACTGAAGCATACTTTCAATTTCACAGTTTAGCTAGCATTTTCTACTGTTTTACGAGGCCGAGCCACAAATAGTTACTCAACTTAAGTCTAAAAACATCTGACATTTGACTTTCCAATCAACAGAAAATTATACATCTTAAACTCTTAGCTTAAACTTAGCATTCCTGAGCTTTCATCTTTATCTCTTCATCTACCCTCACAGGTTCCACTCACCTATGTAATGTCATGCTCAGTGCAATCTGTAAACCATGAAGAACAGGTCAGCAGGTAAACAAACATGAAGAAAAGTCGCCATCTCAGCCACTGATATCACCAGTCTTATCATCACAGTTTAACATAAGTTCCTCTGTAGACTTTCAGTTTACCACGGCAACTCAACACCCCCCCAGACAAACAAGTATTTACCCCCAGCAACTCACAGAAATCTGGGGAGACACACTCAGTCCTTTATCTTAAAAAAAAGGAATTGTGTCGAGTGCACCACAGTGTCTCATTTCATTAAGTGGCCTATTTAATCCAATGAAATTGAGCAGACTAAATGTGAAAAGTTATACTGATTATACCAAATATATCAATTCATATATTTTTACTCATTATGTTCATATTAAAGGTCCCATATAGTCTAAAAGTAGATGTCTACGTGTTGTTTGATTATAGATCAGGTCTAGGTTCTATATTAATACTGTGAAAGTATCAAAGCCTCAGTCCACAGAGAAATGCACTAAGTCTGTATTCAGAAACTGCAGCTACTCAATAATGAGCTTATATATTTCTCTTAATACAATAGTGACTGTCCGTCTGTGCTTCCTGTCCAGAGTCTCTCCAGATCATGAAAAACACATCTGTCCAGGTTCCCCAATCCAGTCTGTTGCTGCCAGTTTAAAGCTGTAAAACGACTGAGACAACACTTTCTCACCTTGGTATAGGAGAGGGTGGCATTGCGGTGCTGCGTGTGAAACTGCAAAGTGACGAAAGCGACCTCCGGGGCGATCCTGGACACCACGGCCTGCACTGTCTCATTCTGGGAGACGCTCACGTTCTGGAAAGTTCCCGGCAGGAAAATCACCCGGTCTGTGACAGAGAGTTAAAAGTCTGATTTATTTCTATAAATCACATTACTGCAGTTGATTGATTATAGTGTATGGCATATAATCCACTCTGCTACACTGTCCTCATTTAACCTGGGCTGTTTACACTGTTTAATGTCATATGTTTATGCACCAATTATTTTATTGTTGTTTGCACACATTACTGCTGCCCTGTCTCAACAATGGAGAAGCCACTGTAAACAGTTGAGTTTGAGTTGAGTTGAAGTTACAACTATTCACTGCCGGAAAATCTTTGAGATCAGTAGTTTATTGACTCCAATATCACAATACAAACATATAGAATTAAAAACTTAAGATGAGTCTGGACATAAAGCAGAGCTATTCTTTGAGAGCTGCACACTTAACCACAGAGCAGGAAGGTAAATGGTCGAGTCAAATGTCAAAGATTATTATTTTTCTGTCATCACTTCTGTCACATGAGCGCTGTCCAACCACCACTCAGCCTGCAGATGCATGTAATATTAAATTAAAGAGATTAAGTTCGTTTTCGTATTTTAATGGGTTGCAGCTGAACGTGACAGACACAAGGCGACATGTGCAGTGCATTCAGCAGCATTACAAACAGCGGCTTTGACAGCTGGTCCTAAGCCAAGTAGGCAACCTCCAACCAGGTCAGCAGCTCATCAAAGACGGATCTTACATAAAAAGGCTGAATGAAGAAGAGCGAGTACTCTCTGTGTTGACTGTTGAAGCTCTGATCCGAAATACTGAAGCCTGCTGGCGCCAACGCTGCATAAACGCCCAAACTTTGTATATAAAAATAATCATTTCTGGCCTCTCTGCAACATGTGAGCCATTCATTTAAGATTCCCTCTCATTAGTTAAAAAATCTAAAGCACTTTAAAACCAGGGGCCAGATATTTCAGACTGGTCTGTGGTGTTAGGCCTTGTAAAGTCCTTGTAACTGTTGAACTCTTCCAAAAGAAAAACATTTTCTGCTGGGACAAACAGAGCTGAATGGTTGCATGTGGTTCCTCAGTCTGCCTTTTTTAGTTTATCTTATTTTATTTTATTTTTTAAAAAGTCTTAAATTTACCCAGAATTCATTGTAAGACCGCCTGGCTTAAGACAGTCAAGAACTAAACTGCTTTGTGCAATGGATTAATTCAGACGTCTATCTGAAGTCTGACTGTTTGTCACACAGTCAAACAGTCAGTCAAAGTCGTCTTTGTGAAACCGGCCCCTGTATATTATAATATATTATATTATATTATATTATATTGAAGTTTATAATACAATTGTAATATTCAGTCAAATAATAAGTCAACACCATCTTCAGCTTTTACTTGAGGACCTATGGACTGTAATAGCAATAGTAATAGTAAAGCATATCCTCCCCCGATCATCTGCTTACGTCCGTACTTCTATTGATGATCTGCTGTGTAATACCATGACCACTTCAGATCTGACGAGCTCATGCAGCTCTACTGGAAACAGCTTTACAATGATAATCAAATCAAATCAATAGCGTCATTCTGTCGGTCAGCACGATACTTTACATTTCACGGAGGCAAATGTTTCACAGATTGTTGCAACTTTAACATCAAACTGGGAGATATTATCCCCACACTATAATGCAGCATACACGTCATTTGGTCCTCAACCCTATCAGTGTCGTATTCTTCAGCTCAGGTTTTATCACTGTGAGACTGAACTTTCCTCTGTTCATCTCTCACCAATCACTCAGTTATTTCACTGTTTGTTGTCTTCATCAGTAAAGTGAGCAGCACAGAACTTGCGCAACATGATCTATGACCTTTTTTAAATATTTAGAAGCCATTTTTAAATTTGCAATTTCCAATAACCAACTGTGACAACATATTTTTTATTTTCTTCCAAGCTACTGTAGCACAAGAATTTCCCAATTTGGGATCAATAAAGTTTATCTATCCATCTAACTGACTTTAAGAGTATTCTCACTTCCACTGTATTTTAGTATCTGTTTGAAGACTATTAAACATATTATTCAGTAACGTTATAATAAGTGCTGTACTGCTTGGATTGTATGTATGGTCTTATTGTATTTTTGTTTCCTGTACAAAGAGCAAGAATGTCAAGTATTACAGCTAATGCACTAGATTTGCTGCTGGCAACATGTGCTGCCTTATCCACACACTGTGTCTGCGGGTCAGACTCCAGCTCAGGAGTGACCTGCTGCCTTCATTTTTCTGACATGTGAACAATTGGAAAAACCAGAGGGCAAATATTACATATATATCAACCAGTGTCAGTGTCATGCAATGGTGGTAAGATGGGTGCTCATTTGTGACCACGACTACAGAAAGGCAGACAAATATTACTTATGTGTTTAACTGTGCAGTAATCCCAGATGTCCGAGTGTGAGTTTTTCACTTGAATGATTGTTTCTATCACTAAAAGAATTTCTTTTGTTCCAGTTTTAGAGCTTAGAGTCCCATGATGCTATTTCAGAGGTTTTTCCACCCTGGCAAGAAGAAAATTAGAAGCGGAAACACTGAATAATTGCGATGAAATTCTACTTGAGCTGTACGATATGCAAAGAAAATAAAAAAATCATATTGCCATTATTTTGACAAATATTGCAGTATGAGAACAAGATTATACAGGCTATGGTAATTTCTGCATTTCACTTTCACCAAAAAAAAAAAGAAGAATTTAATTTAATAATTTTTGTTGGGGTCTGTAGCAAACAAGCATGTTCACTCACATCTGGAGAATATGTTTTTGAGGCATCTCTGTAACACCACAATGTTTCATTTATGGTGTGTTGCACTTAACCATATTGTAAAATGCAGTTTCAATAACATTTTGATTAATTGTTCAGCCCTAAATTCTACATAATCTAACACTGACATAGATCATTGGTTACTTGTGCCTTATAGCTGCTATTTATTGTGAAACCACTGCAGAGATGGTGGAGCATAAAAACCAGCCTGTTTCACCATGTCATGACAGCTGGCTGTTGGTATTCAGTTATCTAGTCTTTATCTATCTCTATTGATCATTTAGCCTATCAGAGGGAACTCTGCTTTCTTTCACAATCACATTTTCTTACAACACCCACCATTTGTTTTCCTTCACATGACTCAAACATTAGAATGAACTTTTTTCTATTTGACCTGATAACTCACATTTTTATTTAATTCCTCCCTCGTTATACTGAAGCATATCTTAGGAAACTAAATATGAGCTTAAAAATATATCATATTAATATCCACTTATGAATATTAAAGGGTAAACATTGTGATGACCGCCAGAAATCTCCTTGCAGTATATATGCTGTTAAAATGTGTAAATGATAACCCCACTTCACTATAGTGTAGGTATGGAGGTTTGACATGTATAAAGTTAGGTAAACATTTGAAGCAGAATAAAATATTAAGCCAGCTGCGGCTACACAACAACAAATGATCTTCAGTGATTTACATACATCTTACAGTATCTAGGAATTCAAAAGCGACCTTTAACCTTGATTTCATACACATTTGGCCTGTAAACCCCCGCGTTCATGCGTTTAAAGGTCTGAAAAAGTCTAATAAAGTTAACTTTGAAGAGCGAAAGCGTATAAAATCGCTAGCTCTAGCAACTCACTTTCCACTTGGGCTTGAACTTCACTCATCGAGGGAAGAAGCAGCAGCAGAAGCGGCAGCAGCGGAGACCAAATCCAACGAGACATTTTTCCTCTGCTTCGTTTATTTGACAACATCACCCTTCAGTCTGCCGGTCAGTAAAATCATTGGTAACCTCGCAGTCTCCTTCGTTTGGGCAGAAATCCCTGCAAACGCAAAAGCGACATGCTTGACTGAACTGAAAGGACTGTCAGGGCTGCTTCTCTCTCGCTGTTGCTCTGACGGGAGTACGATGCTTCCGCGAGAATCTCGCCGCCAGTCCCGCGATAGCTTCCCCTTCCCTCTCCAAACCAAAACCATTCAATATGATTCACTGACCAGCCACGACAGAGTATGATTGAGAAAATTAGACATTTTCAAGAAGCCTCTTCCATTTTTTTTAGATCTTTGTTTTTAGTATTCATTATTTTTAGTATTAGTATGTGTTTTTGTCTTTTGTAATGACATCACACATATAACAAATTCCAGTGTAAAACCCGACATAGGCTTTAAAATGACATTTGTGGATCCTGGAAATATTGGCAGGGTGGGAGCTCTTTCTTAACTCTCTCAACTCTCTCTTAACAAATCACAACAATGTCATTATTTTATGAACACACAATTATTTTTGAGCAGTGAAAAGGCTGCTGAACTGGATTTGTTGCATTTACAGAAATGTTCATATTCAGATATTAAAATAAACACCATCATGTGGGAGGAATGATTTTGAACACGACTCTTCTGCAGAAGGGGTAGTTGGATGTTGCAGCATATCCTGTATGTTGGATACTGTTTCTATTCCTGCTTTTAAAATGCGGTTGACAATATGTAACAATAACATGAGCGGTGAAAGTGAGAAGTTCCGAACTTGCACAAGCCACCCAAAGAAAACCAGAGACATGGGAATCTGTGTTGTGTCAGACATTTGAAAGCAAAATTACATCCATATAAACTCAGAAGAGACAATTTTGTGTTTGCAGATTTATTAACTCAAGCCCTTCTTTTACTCATTCACTCTTTAAAACCTTGCAGGCACCACAGGTTCATGCATGCTGGCAAATACACAACATAACAGAAGTACCACCAAAAAAAGAAAAAAACATGAGAAAGATGGGTACACACTGCTTGTGTCTGAATCACCAGACAGGGATGCAACTCTGTAGCATCATGCTGTAAAAGCACCCAGAGGAGGTGGGGGACCACTGGAAGAGTCTTTAGGGTGAAAGGTGAAGTGGTATGTGGCAACAGACTATACATACTGTACACAGTAGTGGCAGCAGTTGAGGGGGGAAGGGGTCGGGCAGTGACCTGGGCTCTAACTTTTTCGTAAGCTGACGTCAGCACTGGTCAGCAATGGCGACAGTGACGTGCTCTCTGATGCGTCTTCTCTCTTAAGAACGAGGAATGCCTCGCGACTGATTCCCAGCAGCTCTCGAAGTCCACTGTTCTCCAGCTAAAAAGGCACACACAGAAATATACAGCCATGAATTTAGATGAAACAATACCACAACCACTACTGCAAAATCACACCTAGTGTTGCACATTGTTGGATCCAAATCAGTCACATTACTAAATATACCACAAGCTTGGATGTAAATTGTGTGATTTGTTGTCTCTCTAATCACTCTGGGTCCAATAGTTTCACTTAACTATTTTCAAGTTGCAGCAGTATCATCTACTAACAGCAGATGATAGATGAAATGGCTGAATGTGCATTTTGTTTTCCACATACAGTAAATATGATGTGCACATACATCCTTTAAAGCATCACTAATTAATATCTGGCTCTGATAAACCCACTGTGCACTACTGGCTGACCACCACACAGCAGACAGACAGCAGACAGACAGAGTTAGCAACTAGCTGGTGAACATAGTGGAGCACTGAGCCGCTCAAGAGCCCGATATGTCCCTCAGAGTTTTATGGACAAGACAAGAGCTAGAGGGGGAGAGCGAATATTGGACCAGGTACTCAAAGTGCTCAATATCTGCTGAGTGTGTAAATAGGCAACTCCTTGCTAACATGTTTACCACAACTTCATTAAGATGATACACATCTTCAGTGATGAAATCAGTGACATAGGGTGTTTTTGGAGTTTAATCATCAGACATCACCCAATTTGTGTCCAAGTGACGCGCTAATCCATGGACCCCCCCTCTGGATGCACAGCCACCATGAGGCCTTTTCAGCAGCCTCCAGAATGTTTTTGTGGCTCTTCTGCACTGAAGTCCCTTTACTCCAAAGAGTTAGAGAACCTTTGGCCCTTTTGTGCTCGTTGGGTTTTTCAATCTGGCCTTCCCAAAGGACAGTTAGTTCCTGCTTTGTAAAATCCGATGTTAACACCATATCTGGGCAGAACAAAGTGGTTGCAATGTTTTCTGGAAACTTGAACTGCCTTCCTAGGTCAACTTGGAGCTGCCAGTCCAGTGCGGTGGCAAGAAGCCCTCCCAAGGAGCTACTCTGATGTTGTGCCTTCTCTTCAGATCTGATAATGATGATGGACTGTTTGGGTCACGACCTCTGGCAGCAACCGAACTGAACACACATTGTAGTGTTTGCCATTGCCGTTATGCAGGTTGGCTGGGTTTGAAGGGATGTCATAGACTGATTGGATGACAAACTTTATACAGAATGGTTTGGCTCTCCAGAGCTCTGTCCAGGTGATATATGTATATGTGTTTTGACAGCTTGTTCCACTGCCCCAGATCAGCCAAAAATAATTACTAATTTAACAATTTAAGTAACAGCTAAGAATCAGCATTTTTTATGTATCTCAAAGCTTAATATTGGTCTGTTTACATGTTGTGTTTACACATTATGGATGTAACAAACATTTACCAGCATCACAAAACATAGGTCATACGTCCTTTCAAAGGATGACTGAAAACTCCAAATGTTATCTGAAGTGCAAGCTGCAGTATTACAAGTCAGGCCATGACAAGCCTGCATATTATGCGTCCAAGTATTTTGCATGTTGAAAACACAACTATTTCCTTGACTTTGAAACATCGTCAGAAATCAATGGACCAGATGAAAACACATTTCCTTCTCCAGGGAGTTTGATTTGAATTATTACATTATGCAAAAGCCTGTGGCTGTTTTGGATTTGGAAGTTTTGATTTTGCACCCCTGTGCACAGACAAAGGTCTGGACCGCACATCAGAGTTTTATTTAGATGACTAGGATCTTGTGCATTTGGAATTGTTGGAACATTTGTTTTTACCTCTAGCTGTTTAATCCTCTCCTCGTCTTCACATATCCGCCCCTCGTCCACCTCTATGGCCTTCCTCATCACAGAGGCCATCTCATTGATCTTGTCTATGTGTGCCTGCATTTCCTATAAAAGAAATAGGTAAAAATAAATACATCAATAAAAGATCAGGTGTGCTTCTGAACTGAGAGTAAATTTAGCGGAAAAGATTTTGCACAGTTCACAATCAACTGATAAAAATTGAATAACTGAGGTATCCAAAATGATCAGCATCAGCTGGTCCTTACTAACCGTAGTGTGCTGCTCTTTCAGCTGGGTCACGATGGCGGGGTCGTCCCTCTTGCTGGCCATGAGGAGCCTGAACACCTGCTCCCTGTATTTGGTCATGATGAGCTCTAACGCAGACTGGTGTTCCTCCAGCGATGTTCGTAGCTCTGCAGGAAGAATAAACAGAGGTTTGGTTTGTGTAGGAAGCAACACTCAAAAAAGCTTCTTGTCCCCTTGCTGTGATTAGCAACCACACCTCTCATATTTTACAAAAACACAGTAGTGACCACCGTGACTCTGGACTACAAAGCAGCCCAATCATCCAACAAAAACATGACAAATTAACTGTGATGTTTAAGTGAAGAACATGTGAGTTTATATCAGGCTAAGCTTTGTATAGATACCAACATTCGCAGCCCATTGGAAATCAAATCTTTGAATCTCCATGGAAAATATCAGCCACATGAACACAAAATTCCACACAGCGACCTTTGTTTTCTTGCTGGAGCTCTCTGATCTGACGGTTTTCCTGCTGGATTCCAAGCACCAGACTGGAACGAGGCCGATGTCGTGCAACCTGGTTCAGTCCATCGATCTCCTCCTGGTACTGCAAACAAGAAACAACCAAATCAACTCCCAATTAACTACTGAAAGGTTTCAGTCTAAAATGTTAAGAAATATCATAATTGGAAAACAGTGCTGGACCTGGCTCATTGTTAAAAATATTTTTGAATAGTTTTATTATTGCTGGTTTTTTAAATAAAAATATATATAAAAAAGAAAAAAAAGCTTCTTAAAAGTGATTAACCTCACTGTCTAATTCTAATTTTATCCAATAGGTTTCACTCTATCCATTGTTAGCATTTAATCATTTTGTATAAAGGCATCTATAAAATTAACATTCACATCTACTTAACACCAATCCTCATGTGACATCTTACCTGTTTCATCGCATCCACTCGCTTGTTGAGGGATGTTGTCTGTTCTATTAACATCTCAGCGGCGTTGTCATGGTTACGAAGCCTTTCCACTAATGATTTGGCATCTGCCAAGACCTTCTCTAAGGTGCAGTTCATGCCTGAGAAAATACAAGTCATCATTATGAGGAACTATAACAGTTTAATGACAACAGCTTTCTGGTTTTGATAGAGAAGAGCGGGTTCCTTAATGTTGCCATTTAGAGATGGGATATATGTTAATGTAACAAATACCAAGATAGCGCATAGACCAATCAATTTAATTACTTATATAAATAAAATCTTAAATTGTGTGATAAAAGCTGGGGTAGTGTGTTATCTTTCCTTCTGTTTCAATAAACACTTCTGATGATTGGTTCAAAATCCATATACATATCTTGTGAAGCCTGAATATGATCCAACACAGTGATATTTAGTCCCTGCAAGCCTGTAATCATTGGTTCAAAGTCCATATACATATCTTGTGAAGCCTGTATATGATCAAACACAGTGATATTTAGTCCCAGCAAGCCTGCCCTCACGATTACCCTTTATAAGATGTACTTTCCATTTTAATCATGCTTTTATGTCGGGTAATAAACTGGGCCAGATAATGGAAACAGTGTGCCTCATCAATCTATTCCTTACACCACTTTCTGACCTCACGTAACGAGTGACACTAATAGATACTGAAGCTCCCCATGTGTACATCTCTAGATAGTGTCCAGTTAGTCAGTGAAAGTCAATGAAACTAACATGAAATACTCAGAACAATCACCAAAATGAAGTAAAAAGAAATTAATTATCAGAGAGCTAGCCAAAAACATGATTTATGCAACTGAGCTGGTTACTAACCTTGTCACACCTTGGATGACAGCTGCTGTGTCAGCTAATTCGCTCAGGCTAACATTACCGTGATGTAAGTGATATATTTAGTTACTGTCGCGCTATATTTGTATGAACTGCAGCAAACGTAAAGACAATTACACACTCAGTGTTACTGGTTCAGTTAACCGACTAGGAGTAACATTAGGTTACCAGCCGCAAACATAAATCTTTGCTTACTTATTAGCAAACTTACTAACCACAATAATGCTGTTATACAAATCCTTGAGGCCTATATTACAAACGTGTTGGTCTAAATGATCGACTGCCATCCAAAATAGTTATAATCAACGTTAGTTAATTAGTTAAAGAATAAATAGCTGTACCTGGAGAGCTCAAAGTGCAAGACATTTGAACTTAGCTAGCCCGTTGCTTCCTGTTGATGTTTGGTAGCTAACATTAGCTATAGGCTAACCTTAGTACCCATCAAGGAGCAACAAGAAGAGGTAGAAGCCCTGATGCAGCTCTATACTCTTTTAAAAAATCAATGAATTAATAACAAATATGAACTCATTGAATTGAACACTCCCTCTTCAGAGAGTCTTGAGGTGAACTGGCTACAGCTAATCAAAACGATAATAAGCCAACCAAAGCTTCCAAATACCGTCAAATTCTGCGAGATTTTATGCTCAGGACACTCTCGCGATAATAGCAGCGATATTTCGTTAAATCACAGAAAACATGGCGGACAGACTAACGCAGCTTCAAGACGCTGTCAATTCGGTAAGGCAAATTTTGGAGTTTTAAAACAAAAGCGTAGTTAAATAGCCAGCGACTTGCATAACAAACTTGACTGGTTATATATTCTGAAGGTAGAAGGTACTCTGAAGCAGTATCCTCAATATTTCAGCAATCTGTTAACATTGCTACATCACCGGGTAGCTAATAACCGGGGGCCTGTATAACGAAATAAGTTCAGCTTCAGGTTGTATTGGACACTGAAACATTTGTTCGGCTGAATTACAAAGCAACAAGCGTGTGGCTGACTGTCAGTGTCAACAGCTAGCTTCCTTGAATGAAACTGCAATCCACTAATGGTGTTGTTTTGTGTCCAGCTTGCAGATCAGTTTTGTAATGCCATTGGCGTCCTACAACAATGTGCGCCTCCTGCCTCCTTCAGTAACATCCAGACGGCTATCAACAAAGATCAGCCCGCAAACCCTACCGAAGGTGCTCTATTCTTTCTTTCTTTCCTATTGTGCCCTTTCTTTTTTATTTACTTATCTATCTTCTCGTTTAATACATCTTGCTTCTCAATCCTGTTAAATTGATTGGCTATTGGCAGAAATAAGTAGTTCATAATGAGACAAAATTTACTGTTTCCCTGTCAGTCAAACTATGAATATGGAACAACACACTTTGAGAACATACAGTTTATCTTTTAAAACTAATTTTCTAACCACCCCATAGATTTCATGCTATCAGACTATGGTTTGGGCAAGTCCATAAGGGCATCTATTTTGCGTATGACACAAGTAATTTTTCCAACAATTGTTTACAGACAGATTGTTTCACTCTTAATTCACCATTTCACAACTCCAGTGGGTCAGAAGTTTACATATACTCAGTTGACGGTGCTTCCGAAGCTTCTAATTGGCATCATCTGAGTTAATTTGAGGTGTACCTGTAGAAGTATTTTAAGACCTAACTTCAAACTCAGTCCCTCTTTAATTGACGTTATGGGAAAATCGATAGATATGAGCCAAGATCTTGATCAAGTCTTGTCCCTCCTTGGGAGCACTTTCCAAATGCCTGAACGATCCCCATTCATCTGTACAAACAATAATACACAAGTATAAAACATGCAGGTGTCAGCACTCAGGAAGGAGAGTTATTTTGTCTGCTAGAGTCATACCCATTAAAAGAATATAATGTATATCTTTTCTCTCAGAATTTCACTTTCTTTTACATCAATATTTTCCATTTTTGGCTTTTAATATTACACCTTTTACTGGTTGCTAAAGACTTACAGAATATATGAAAAAAGTATTACATATTTTTAAAAAATAAATTAGGAGTAAATACTATTTCGCTCTGCTGTGCTTCGCTCGTATCTTGTGTTGAATGACAATAAATAAAGTTTCCCTTGTACCGTGTATTTAGATTCAACTCTTTTTTTTTCTTTTTTTTTTTTTTTAACATGTGTCCAGAATATGCCCAGCTGTTTGCAGCCCTGATAGCCAGAACAGCCAAAGATGTGGATGTACTAATCGACTCTCTGCCCAGTGAGGAGTCCACAGCTGCTCTGCAGGTCAGCACACACAAGCATCTTTCTGACAGTCCTTTATATCCTAATTTTTCCTTAGAAGTCACTATAGCAGTGTGACTGGATAGGATCCATTAATCTTCTTATGGAAATCTTATGGAAATGTTTCTGTCTGGGAGAGCCAGGTTTAAATGCCCAGAAGCCTGTACTTATGCAGAAGAACACACCAAAGCCCAGTTAGTATTTTCAGCTTTCAGCCAGTAGAGGGAGCCAAGGGAAAGCAAAGGACAGCTGCAATTTACACTAACGGCTCCCAACTCTAAAAGGCAGAGTGACGTCTCAGGCTGTTTTCAGGCTGTCGTTTAGGTTACTAATTATAAGTAGCCTAGATGCTGCTAACATACACAACAGTAAAACTTTTTTTTAATCACAAAAATATACACCTAAATAATTGAGTTTAATAGATGCTGTATATTTATATTCTCCTCCCCAAATCCTATTGAAACTCTTACAGAATATTTGTTCGTACTGTAGTTAAAGGTCTGTCTAAGACTAAGTAAGTTTTTCAGGGTCAGCGATTTTACTGTGATCCCTTTCCTGAAAATAGAAGGACATATTAGGTCAAACTCAAATGATCCCTATGCAGTAACAGGATAAATAATAATGCAAGTCATATGAGTGAGTGGTTGATTAATATCTGGAACAATTCTCAGTATAGCTGAATTAAATTAACAGCTAACTATGACTTCCCATGTTTTTTTAACCCTACTTTTGTCACTGGATTCTAAACTTTCTATATTACATTATTTGAGCTTTGGAATAATAACAACTTCACTCAAAAAACCCTTTCCTTAATGTTTGCTATGTTCCCATCACCACCTGCCTCAGTTTAGAGAAAAGTGACAAGATTAATTTGGTAAACTTCAGAATGTGAGAGGAAATATCAACACTAATGCTGTTTTTCTAGTTCGTCTCTTGAAAGTAGAAAACCATATAAGGATATGGCCCATGGATATCAGTTCACTAAAGAAGCACTTGATGTGTGAAGCTCTTTCCAGCAGATAGTTCTTTATTATTCATTATTCATTCCCAATGGGAAATTGCAGCCAAGTGTGACTGTTGAAAATAACTGAGTGAATCTGTGTATACACACAACATGGTCTGGTGTGATACAGTGTCTTGATTGTTTATAACACTTCATAAGGGATCCAGTTATTTTATGATATCAGTTCAACCAATTTAGCTCACCAGTCCAATAGGTCTGTTTGACCTCAGAGATTTTAACGTGTGAAGCATTTAATAATATCACTTCCTTTACTTCTGTTTCATGGTCGGTCATCTCTATCAACCATAACTAAAACTAACGGGCAGCTTCATCAAGTGGCATTGTGATTTTCTTCACAGCCTGACATACAGCTGTTGATCAACAGTAAAAGACGGAAGAAAAAAACAGCCATAAACATGCAGCAACAGAAAATGTTACCTTAATGAATCACAAACATTCTATCCAAATGTTTGGGCACCGTGAGGCAAATTGTAGATTTTGTTGATTTTGTTGATTTGATTAAGTGAAAAGTTAGTACAACCCCTGCAGCAAACTGACATTAAAATGAGGGTTTCTTGGAATCTTAATGCACTGTGACTTTTTTTCATGAACTTAAGAAATAGAAGAAAAAAAAAACACTAATTGTGTCATGTGCAAAAAGTTTGGGCAGCTTTCTACTTTTAAAGTCTCAGAACTTCATTAACTCATTAGGACTTGTAAGGCAGGACTAGAATTGTCATAGGGACAGTCAGCAGTCAACTCTTCAGACCTTGTGGTAACAATCAACAACATGAGCTCTTCGAAGCGACTGACTTAGGGTCGGAAATTGAAACTAACTGATGGTAAAAAGCAGGTTAGACTATAAAGAGACATCAAAGAGCTTCCAGCTTTAAATTTCCACTGTCTGAAATGTCATTAAGAGTGAAGGTGAACTGTGGAAGTCAAGACAAGATCTGGAAGACTTGAGAAAACCTTCAGATAAAACTGCAGGTCTGCTGGACAGAGAACCAAAACAAAACATACGTTTGACTGTAAAGGAGCTGCAGGAGGGCTCAGCGGCGGTGCGCTGCTCCACTGTGGATTGCTGATGCACCAACCGGGTCAACATGAAAGAGTCAGAAGGAAAACTTACCTGTGACTTCATTACAAAAGTCAAAAGGAAAGTCTGTCTGCAAAGCAACATCTGGATAAGCCAGATGTGGCTTTGGAAATGAGTGTTGTAAGACAGATGAGCTGAGCTCTTTGACCACAATTACTAAAGGTCTGTTTGGAGGAGAAATGGAGTAGCATTTGATGAACAGAACACTTTGCCAACTGTTAAATGTGAGGGTGGAAATATTCTTTGGGGCTGTGTGGTTGCCAGTGGTATGGAAAACATTGTACAGACAGAGGGAAGAATGAATTCCACTAAATATCAGCAAATTCTGGATAAAAAAAGTCATGCAGTCAGTCAAGAGAGGGAAACTGAAAAGAGGAATGAGACTAGTACTACCATGAACTCCCACAGCAAATACAAGCTGAAGCTTTTGGGATGGCCCAATCAATCAAATAAAAAGTGCATTAACATTTGAAGAAAGGCTCATGTTAATGTCTGTTTCCTGCAAAGATGGAAGTACTTCAACAAAATACATATACGTATATATGTACAGTAATTGTTAAATATAAATCAGAGATTTTGCGGTTGAAAGACTTCATTGTTTGGCAATTCATAATGTATGTTGCCATTGGTGAGGGATGCAGTTATTGTCCCATCTTCATCAGGCGAGTCAGACGTTAGTGACCCTTTGACATGAATAATGAGGCTTCAGGACAAGTGTGTGAGGGCTGAAACTCGGTGCTTGTTCGCACCACAACCTGACCTGCAAAAATTCCTTTAAAAAAAACGAAGCAAAAGTACCGTGAATGTGACCTGCTGTGACCTCTCATCAGGCGGCCAGTCTGCGGCAGCTGGAAGAGGAGAACCACGACGCAGCAGCTCGTCTGGAGGACGTGGTTTACCGTGGCGATATGCTGCTGGAGAAGATCCAGAGTGCTCTGGCTGACATAGCCCAGTCTCAGCTCCGCACCCGCAACGGAGCTCCGAGTCAGCCTTCACCCGCCGAATCCTGACCCCACAACATACATATTATACTACTGGACAGTTTCACTCTCACCGACTGCCACTCTCAAAACACACAAACACGGGCTGAGTCTGTCTGAATGTGTGTCCATACGTGTGCGTGTGGAGAATACGAGACGCTGACCACATTTGGGTGGTTGAGACAAACAGCCTTCTTGTGATTTCTCTGTAAATTTCTAATGAGATTTGGCCTGAAACAAAACTGGAGAGGAGAAAAAGAAGACGTCTTCACATGCACATAGTCCTTAATTTTTGCTTTTTTCTTGATACAAAAAGTTTGGAAAAATGCTTCCTCCTGGTCTAAAAGAGTCTGTCAGGTTTTGTATGTTTTCTGTACAATTTTTGCTGTATATTGAGTTGAGTCAGATCTCAATCTGTTTTTGTAGATATTTATGAATGAAATGATCAGATTTCTCATTTTGGCTGCTTTAAAAAGTTAAATCACTCTTTTTCTTTAACTGTCTATAACCAAGTAATTTTTCCTTTTTTTTTTTCTTTTCTTTTTTTTAAATAAAGCTTCAACAAACTTTTTGGGGATTTCATTTGTTGAAACACAAGTACATCAGTGTGATATTTATCGTCATGTCAGCTTTTCTCTAGTTGTTGAAATTCTGTTGACATGACCTCACTCTTTCAGCATGACCACACTTCTACTTTTCTGACTGTAGACACGAGCATCTGTGAAACAACTGAAATATAGCATGTGATGGATGACAGCGTAACTTCTATATTAGCTATATTTAAACACCGGAAATGTCTGGTGGAAACATTTTATCCGCAAAATGTTAACTTTTTAAGGAACAAAATTCTGGTGTTAGGATATTTCATTACATTTGAGAGGATTTCATAAGCAAGATAGTATGAGGGAGGAAATTACAAACTGCTGAGTGGGTTAAATAGGGAAGAGAGCTGCTGATGACTTAAAGATATACTTAATGGGAATTCAAGTGTCAGTATCAGAAATAAGAAAATTCCCCGGTGGAAAAAAAGATGACTTTGTTCTTCTTCTTTAAACACTGGCACTTAAAATGCATAATCTACCCAAATAATGTATTTTATGAAATAAAGAGCTCTCATCTTTTTTTAAGAAATAAAGAGCTCTCATCTTTTTTTAAGATAAAGATGAAAGAAAAGATTTTTATGTATGTTTTTATGCGTGTGATTTAAAAAAAAACATTGAACACTTAACCGATTGATTGTTGTTTTTTAATCTGGTAAAATAGCCTCAACTAAATAAATAAATCTGATAAAGATAAAAATCATTATTTTAACTTAACATCTGAAAATCACCATAACTGTGTAGTCATGTGGTCCACTTTTGATTTCATTAAAACTGTCGCTCAGTGGTCTGAGTGTTTCAGACTGAACTTTGTGAAGCGTAGGCTGTGGGCCAGAGAGTTTATAGCCCAAATCTAAATATAGGTGCTGTGTCACAGCTCAGTGGGCCCCATTGATGTGAGAAATGTGAGAAATATAAAAACAGCCTTGTCCGCTAGACACCACACCCAGATGTGTTAGCAGAGTACACCCACCTCTCTGTATGTTGACATCATGGCTCTAACAGTGAAAACACTCAGCCTGTCCAAATAAGGAGATTTGTGGCAGAGAAAGTTCACCTACCAACCTGTGCAGCAGTAGTAGTAGTTATCAAGTTAATGTGCCGTTGCATCCAGTTCTTTCTCATATAAACACAAGTCTGCAAGGAAAAGCCAGATAAGGCGAGCACATTTCTAAGAACCCTTGCTGGGAGTATTGGAGGAAATAAGTCATTATTCTTTGGAATTTCTACATTGAAATGGTATTAAAATGTAAAAACATTATCTGCAGTTTCTAACTTTATTTAATGTATTTTGGCCACAGCTGCAGTCATTTTGAAACACCAAAGATTTCAGATCTTGCCTTAATAGAAATATTTGTTATTGCGGTCTTTCTGTAGCACTGATTTTATTGTTGTCTTATCACATTTTATGGTGTTTTTATCTTATATTACCACTTGGCTAAAGTTACTCAATAACATGTCCATGGGTATACATTAGTTTTTCTTTCACATTTATATATTGGGGAAATATTAATATAAAATAATTCATATAGTTCTCATTTCATTTTGGCGGATTTCTCTTGGTCAGCTCTATCAATAAACATCCTACAATTTGTATTTTGATCATAACATGACCTTTTATTGACCTTTGATACCGTCTTGTGCTTCGTATGGCATTTTCTATTTATGGGTATGTACTTCTAAAAAAAACTCACAATAATCTATATTAATTTAATAGTAAGGGTTCCAATAACTATAATCAATAACATTGTGTTAGAAGACTGTAGTACTACTGTAGCTAGTGTATTCCTCCATAGCTGCATGTGCTTGCTAACCAAATTAACCTGCGTTCTCAAACACAACCCTTGCGATTTAGATCTGGTCATTGGCTGATACACCTGTCAGTCATATTTATATCCGCATACGATTGGCCGATGGAAACCACGGGTCCTCTTATTCGTCGATAATTGGTTCGTGCTAGCGTCACTCAAGTGCTACGACGTTGCGTTACCAGAACGTCTGATGAGCCCAACGGTCCCAGGAAGCACCGTTGCTTATTTCATATTTTATAGCGTAAAGGACGGAAGAACCGTTGAATTTCGAGGTCGAGAGTTACAAATGAAGACGTTAAAATATTTGTAAATAATGTCAGGTTAGCTTGTTGTGAACGTCAGAGGACTTCTGTTATGATGTGGCGTTGATATCAGCGATGTTTACTGTGCAGCCTGATAGGTCTCTCTAAGGGTAGCCAGTAACTGGAGCGTGTAGACTTCAGCTGCCTAAATATTAGGCAGGAAAATACGAAATAGCAAATTTCTTCACCTGGGTTGTGGCTGGCGGCAAGCCAATAATTGACTCTGGAGCAGGACACGGAGGTAGGTGAAAAATATTTCTTTCAAAAAGCTGTCGTCGGGTTTTTATTTATTGCTACAATGGAACCTGCCAGACAGACGCAAAGGGAATTTAGCAGACAGATAGCTAGCTAACACAGCACCAAACCAACCCAATATCTGTATAATATATAAAATACATAATATATGTGTCTCAACAGTGAGGATAATTTAGTGTCAACCATCATGTTCTAGCTGTCAGTGACGGAGCCAGAGTGGCGCCTAGTAGATGTTTGACAGGGTGTCAGAGAAATATCAGTGTAGCTGATTTGGGAAACATTGGGCAGATAATATACAGTCTATAGGCTAAACATTAATGTGTGGACAAACTGTAGCTATGCAGGTACACACCATCTCAGCAGGTGAGTAACAAAGTAGGTTACACATAAAAAAATCTATCCAAATTTTACATTTACATTTATTTTGATGTGTGTATTTATAATTATATGAAATGAAATACATTTATTCCCTGGAGAGTTTTTTTTTTGTTTTTTTGTAATTTAATTCAAAGTTTGAAACATATTCATACAAGTACATATAACCCCTGGAAATACAAACTGTATAGCCATGAATAAAGATAAATTCTAAATGTATTGCCATAGGAACATCAGCATACTGACAGGAATAGAATTCAATTATTGATACACACTATTCCCTTACAGTTCCCATTAGTGACTTTTCAATCCAAAAGTGGCCATTTAGCTTGAAATAAACAGAAGCTTTAGCCAATATATGTTATTTTGAATGTAACTTTTATTGTGTGTATATGTGTTTGTGTATGTGTGTGAGAACGCATGTGTGTGTCCCTTTCCTCTCTGGTGTCATGACTGAGCCCATTCATTCAGGATGGAATGGTTTTCCTGTCCAGTCACTTACAGCACTTCAAGGGTGGAGTGTGTCTGTGTGTTTCCACACACACATAAAACTGACCTTACACCAAACTGAGAAACCCACCATGTTTGGAAACAGTTATACTCTGAATCTTATGCCTTGATTTTTATTTCATTTCAATTTTTTTTTATTCAGACTTCATAAATAATAGTATCTCCTACACATGTGAGGCATTAAGAGTTGGACTCTCAGCTCACTATCTGTCAGGTCTGATTATGAATTTCACTATGGCAACAGGATTGCTATCATGTTATGTTGTTGTTGGTTGTTAGCTATGCTGTATCTACCTATACAGGTAAACACAGACCTTACTGGCAGCAGTTTTCATTGGGAAATATCAATATTACTGTTGATTATTCAGAGTAACTGGGTCATTCCTTTCTTGAAGGACATTCTGTCGCCTTTTATTTCTCAAGCATAATTTTTTGATACTTTGAGCACCACTAATGTTTTAAGTTTTGCACAGCAGAAATCTCAGCCTAGGAGATCAGAAAAACATGGCAGATAAAAGTAAAACTATCTGCATGGTTGTAAATTTTGTAAAATTTGGGTGGACTGAACCTTTAACAGTTTTACTGTGACCATTTGTAGATTATAGTTGTAATTGTCAGATTTGGCTACTGGCCCCTGTTTTTCAGGCTTCATGCTTTAGTCTCCAAATATTAAGCCTGCCTTCAAAATGCCTTCCTTATAAGTGCCTGAGTGGTGTACCCTTGTTTGTTTGGCTTTGGGGTGGATCTGGTTAACTTCAAGCCAAAAAAAATCCCTCCAGTCTAAGCTAAAGGCCTGGCTGGCTCATCGGTGATGCAACAGTTTCTGACTGTTTGAATGATGCTTCGTTTTCCACTTTGGTGGAAAAACGAGCTCAAGACTCATTCAGGTTGATGTCACAAGTGTGTACATCAATGGGTCTTTTACACTAAAGACATTTTGACGCGTCACAGTAGGAAAAGCATAGGTGGAACTAATAACATTAATGTTGGCTGAATTCCATTTAGCTGCCTCAGATTCAGTGTTGTGTTATAGACCAGTGTCACAGCAAACAGTTTTGCTTGTCAGCAGGAAAAGCACAGGCACACTTTATGGAACTGAGGCATTGTTAAATAAATTTGTTTCACCAGTGCCTGTTATGACAAGTAAAACTGTTGCTATGGGAACAAGTCAACTGTGCACGCTGCCTCTCCAGAGCCATCATTAATGTCATTAGAAGCACCTGTCCTTCCTCTGCTATGACAGGTCAAAATTAATGTTGGCACTCTTCCATTGCTCACCTTTAAGCTCCACACAGCAAACTAAAAGAGCTGGGCACTATGACAATAATAACTCTGTGTTTGAAGCTTTGGTGAAATAGTTTCACAATATTTTTCAAATCAGAATGATAATTTCGCCTCATCGGTCCACCTTCTGTACTGCTCTACAAAAGCATAATTCAGTCCCTACTACACTCCCACTCCACCTGCTGGTCTCCACCATTACCAAGTTGACTGCCTCCAAAATCACTGGTTTCCCACCCTCCAACCTTAACAGATCCATCGCTTACCTTAAACACATGAGCCCCCCCCAACCCCGTTTCACTGTACTCCTATCTGATCACAGATACAGGATATATATTGGATGTAGTGATGTAACTGGATTTGTTATGTGGGAGTATGTACTGTACAAATGTTGAAGACACTAACATCTACCTATCTACGTACCAGACCTATGTGAGTTGGCTTGATTGGTACAGTACATAGAGGGTCCCAATAAAAACTGTAATTAGTCTGCTTGTGCGGCTTTGTTTTTGTTCAAGATCACATTTTATCGGTGACAATCAGTGGTGGTTCCCTTTAAGCTGAGCCTGCTTGGAGTGTTGTGCTCAAGTAAATCTGTACAGATCACAGTAACTCAACACCTTTGTTTGTCAGTGTCCCTGTTTTCCACCCGGGAGAAACCTCCCAATCCAAGTGGTCTGCAGCAGTGATTCAGTGATTTTCCTCAGAAGTCAGGAAGTGACTCGTTGTTGTGAGATTGTCGGGGCCAGGAAGGGAAAAGGGCCAGTGACTAGACGAAACAAGGGTCCTATCTCTGGGCTGCAGGGCTGTTTTATCTCTATGTGAGCTAATCAAGCCCATTCATACCTTTCTAATGCTGAAATGTTTTGGTAATGTACTTATCCACCCTCTTCCTCTTTCTCTCTGTTACATAATATGTTCACAATCTGATCATGTTACTTTTATATTAATGTAAGAAGAAGGAAGGTTAAAGTTTCCTTTCTAGCGCTTAGTTTTTTCATTTCACACTTTAACATCATTCATGCTTTTTTTAAAAAAAAAAAAAAAAAAAAAAAATATAAATATATATATCCTTTTTCATTCAGCCTACTACCGCTCATGGCCTCCACCTTACAAGTATGTCTGTGTCTCCTGCTCTCTGCGGTTTTCTTTCCACCCACACAAGCACTATACATCAAATCCAACATGCAAGTATGTGTCCCTGTAGAGAAAATAGTTTTTGTCAGGGAGAGAACAATCGTTTAAGTGTGGGCATAGAAAAACTGGTCAATTTACAGCTGTTACTGTCTATTAAGGACTGAAGTACTGCCCTGATGTGATGCATTGTTCTTGTAAATGAATGATGGGTTTTGATTTTCCCACCAGTAAAATCACCATCGCAGCTTTCCTCAGCTTAATAAGTACATTTCTAGGATCTTTTTCTGTCCTTCATCTTGGTGTTTTTTAGTGTTAGAATTGTTCTTTGGCTCTTTGATTTTATCTAAGACTTAAAAAATTCACAGGAATGCATACTGAGAAAGATGTGTGGAAATTTCACTTATTAGTTCCCGGAATGAACCCTGCATGTACCCTGCAGACTATGAGCCATCATGAGCACATGATTCCCTGTCCCTGTTCTGGGGTCACAAGAATATTTTTGTACCAAGGATCTGACTTGGGCACCTCCTCTTAGACTGTGGTTAAGGGATCTGTTCCAGAGCTGCGCTCACTGAAATGTAAAAATGGATACCTCCTGATAATTGACCTTTACCCTGCTTGGCCCCCCAGTCAGAATTTAAATTTAAAAGCAGACTTTAACATCATTAAGTTACACTTGGTAACTTAGGTCATCAGACGCACAAAGTTAAGTTTTATATAATGTTTACAATTTGAAAATCTACCCTGCAGCATGAAGTAAGATGTGCACCTCCCAGCACAACATATACAGATACATAAGTGTCAAAGCGTCAGTCCGCAGAGAAATGCACACAACCATTATTCAGAAACTGAGCCTTAAAACCAGCCGTCAAGACTACTGTAACTGTGTAATGTCGCAACAAAGCATTCATCACTCTCATCCATGCCCCAAACCCGCCCACCTTGACCCAAACCATCCAACCAGGATTTGTTTTTTTCTGAGTGTTTACCTGAAATCTACTATATTTTTATTCGATATGCTTAGATCAGCCAATCAGAAGAGAGATTCACCGACCTGTTGCGACTAGAGATGTAGAACTACTTTGAGATGGTTTTTGGTTCTTAAAACTACAAATATGTCTTTTTTATGGATCAAAACTTAAAATAAAACTCAGGAAAAGTGCTTTAAAATCTTGCTTAGTGCAGCCCTGAAAAGAAGAGTTGTAGTCACGCTGTGGTCATAGCTTGGACATTAAACCTGTTTTAAAGCTGTGGTGCTCTAGTAATAAGCAGTTTTTTATGTAATATTACATATAAAGATGCACCCCACCAATTGATTTTACAAGAATTGGTTTAGTTATTATACAAAGTAACTATAAAAACAGTTGTATAATAATCTTCCTTGAGGGACCCTGATGATGTCATCAGAGTTTTAAATTTTGACCCAACACAGCAATCATCAAGTAGGACAGTGTAGATACTGTAGAGGACAGACAAACAGGTGGTGCAGGGAAAAACTTATCAGCCACAACATTCACCCCACATCTGTCTGCATTGGTGGGTGGGAAGCTAGTGAGGGTTCTTGTCAGTGTCGCTGCATTATTGACTGCTGTCCTGCTGGAGAGCCTGACCAGAGGGGACAGTGTGCACCTTTGGTATTTACAGCAAATTTATGTAACTTTTACTGAACAGAAGTCACAGTTCCCAAAAGTTACGATGAAAGGATAAAGGACCAGTCACACCAGAAAGTGGCATAGCGATGTTTATCAGTAGATTCTTGTCAAAGAGGCAGCGCTAGTTGGTCACTATACCTCTCTGAGCCTCTTTCTTTTTTCTGTAATGAGTTTTACTACCCCATCATTTTGTTCTGAGGGTTGTACATTGTTTCACTCAATTAAAGTATAAGTTAATTAAATTTTGCCATTTGAAATGCTGGTATGACCTAGCCTTAATGGTAAATGCTAAAATACAGCACAACAGTAGTTACACAGCAACATCTAGCTAAAGTTTGTGAACATTAGAGAACATTAGCCAGTCCACCATAAGCTACTGGTCATATCACACCAAGTGAGGCTGCAGCAACAGAACTTATGAGTGTAATGAATTGAATTGAACCAGTGAAACTTTAGAGAAGACTGAATCCTTCTATCTTTTAAAATTGATGCTGAAATTGTCCAATATACACTTCACACTAGTAGAAGCAGTGACGGGATTGATATGCTTAACCTGACCTGACTTAACCTGCATTTTTTTGTTTTTTCACAGGATAGTATGGCCATGACGGGAGGGACTGCAGCTGCCCTTCCCATGAGCAACCACACCCGAGAGAGGGTGACTGTGGCCAAGCTGACACTGGAAAACTTCTACAGCACTCTGCTCACCCAGCACGAGGAGCGCGAGATGAGGTAAAACCACAAGAGCAGATCTGAAATCTGTTCCTTTACAGTTGACAGAACCTGCTAATTTGAAAACACCAGTCCTCTCTTCACACAAATGTATAGAAACACACCGGACCCACTGCATGTGTTGCTCTTTATCAGGAATATTTCAAGCTATGTTTACTTTTTACTTCCTCGACTTTGCACCTTTAATAGTCACCTCATACTGTAGAGGTTGTTCTGGACCTTTACCACAGTGCAGCCAGTTACCTCAGGTACTCTGCATGTAAATGAAGCTGTTGTTTAAAGCATCAAATATCGCTCCATCCATCACTGGAAAAGGTAACGATGCTGAGGTGTTTCATCTCAGGTGTGAACACAACAGAGGCCGTCTTATAATATACCTTTTGTACCTGTGGTGTTCTCACATTACCTGGGAGTTGATCTCGAGTCCAGGTGACACAGTTTGGCTCCTCAGCTGACTCACTGTTTACTTCCCTGTATAAACTGATAGTAGATTCTTTGTAAAGGTCTGACAGGCTTTAGGTCACCTTATCTCTCCTTGTATGCTTCCACTTTGTCATATTTTATAAATTAACAAGGAGTAGAACATTTTAGTATGTATTATTCTGATTTTTATGCATTTTACATTATGTAGGCAGAAAAAGTTGGAGAAGGCAATGGAAGAGGAGGGTTTACCAGACGAGGAGGTACAGTCCGCTTTGTATTCTCACTCTTTCTAAATGTTATAGAAAAATTGTTGTCATTCTAAACTTTTCTGTTCCTCTTCATCAATTTCTTCAAATCACTTCTGTGTTTTGCAGAAAGTGATGCGACGCTCCCAGCATGCCCGTAAGGAGACCGAGTTCCTGCGACTGAAGAGGACGCGGCTGGGCTTGGATGACTTCGAGTCCCTTAAAGTTATTGGACGAGGAGCTTTTGGAGAGGTAACTGAAATTTGGATTGATAGAAATGTTGCAAGAGGTGTTGAAAACTCAAGTATGTGTGTGGGGTTTGAGTGGTTCTTACCTTAACTATAACACCATTTCTGTGCATGTTCACACAGTGTTACCACAGTGTTAATGTCATTTCCTGGGTATTATATTTTTCATACTAGAACTCTGCATACACTGCTGTGTTTAAATAAAGCAGTGACATTTGTGTTCACATTCCTTGTGACTGAAACCTTGATGTCTTCTCCTTCAGGTGCGTTTGGTGCAGAAAAAAGACACGGGGCACATTTACGCCATGAAGATTTTGAGAAAAGCAGACATGCTGGAAAAGGAACAGGTGAAACATTTGTCAGCGCCGTAGTGCTCAAGGATGTTAAAGCACACTGGAGCTTGTGTTCAAGTGTCTGAGGTTGTCTACCCTCTCCCTGCAGGTCGCTCATATCCGGGCTGAGAGGGATATTCTGGTGGAGGCAGATGGCGCCTGGGTGGTCAAAATGTTCTACAGCTTCCAGGACAAGAGGAACCTCTACCTTATCATGGAGTTCCTGCCTGGAGGTTTGCACTGACACCTTGATTGTATGGGGCTACAGTTCTCTGAAAACAAGAGCAGAACAGAATAAAAGTCAGTTAATGTGGGTGATGCTGAAGTTTGAGATTTTGTCAGTGTTTTTTTTGTTTGTTTTCTTTTAGCCACGATGGCTCTAATTCAAACTAGTTGATATTTTTATTCACAACAAACCAGACAAACCAATAGGAGAGCATGATATTGAGTGTAACATTGATCTGGAAACGGGATGAATTCCTATATTGTGTCGTAAATAATTGTCCAACATGAGCAAGACATGCATGGGTATAGAAATATTATCATGTATTAAAAATTCTGAACTTGTTGCCAGGCGACATGATGACCCTGCTGATGAAGAAGGACACTCTGTCTGAAGAGGCCACCCAGTTTTACATTGCAGAGACGGTTTTGGCCATCGACTCCATCCACCAGTTGGGCTTCATCCACAGAGACATCAAACCTGACAATCTGCTGCTGGACTCCAGGGTGAGTCCACACACACACACACACACACACACACACACACACACACACACACACACACACACACACACACTTGATGACCTTCACTATCTACCATTTTTGTAAAACATTTTGTTAAAAAACACAAAGATATAATGCAGACTCATGCACAGACACATAAAAATGTCCTGACTCATACAGTGTGTGGTGTGTGTGCACGGTGACTTCCTGCAGGTGATGAGTCAAACGTCTCTTTTTTCACAGGGACACGTGAAGCTGTCAGATTTCGGCCTGTGTACGGGACTGAAAAAGGCTCATCGCACAGAATTTTACAGGAACCTGACGCACAACCCACCCAGTGATTTCTGTGAGTCTAATCTAATGTCTGAGCTTTTTTGTGTCTTTAAATTTCATTTACATTTTACTTTGATTTGTTTGGATGTTTTATATTTGACTCATGTGAAGCACTTTGTTACTTGTATTAAAGAGTGTTACACAAATAAAATCTTATCAAATATCCACAATAAAAGTCAAGCATTAATGTAACCAGATCCATTCATGTGCAATTTAATAACGTTTTCAGAGAGCTTTGGTCTCTTAAAAAAAAAAAAAAAGAATAAAAAGTACTGTAACTATTCAAGTGATCATATGCTTTCCTGTCTATCCTGTCCTTCATGCTGCAGCTTTTCAAAATATGAACTCCAAGAGGAAAGCAGAAACCTGGAAGAAGAACCGGCGGCAGCTGGTAAGACTTTGACATTTTAATGGTACTTGTACTCCAGAGAAACTTAGGAGGCAGAAGTGGTGTAATATTGAAGTGTTATACATTATGTACATTGACTGTAGATGCTGGGCGAAATTAAAATTAGTACATTTTAAATCTATTTTTTACATTTACTCATCTGGCAGATGCTTTTATCCAAAGCAACTTACAAGTGAGGGACATCACTAAAGCTTCAGTGCAGTAGGAGACCTTGGTGTAGGTATGACATCTATTTAATAAGTGAAGGAGATCAGGTAAAGAAGTGCACAGTACGAGCTAGTCAGACATGTTAGTGTGTTGGAGGTGTTGGAGAGGAGGTGATCTCAGAAGAGATGAGGCTTCAAGAGAGTCTTGAAGATAGAGTGGGAAGCTCCTGCTCTGAAAGCATTCAGTAGCTTGTTCCACCATCAGAGAACCACAGACCAGAACAGTCTGGAATGAGATTGTCTTGTGCGCAGGGAAGACAATGCCAGATAAAATGAAATAAAGCTGAATAATGAGTTCAAGTAATTGGAGCAGACCCAGAAGTCGCTCTGAAGGCAGCATTAGTGAATTTGATTCAGGTGGCCATGGGTAGACAGTGGAGGTCAATGAGTAGCAGAGTGACATGTGCCCTTTTAGGCTGATCAAGACCCAACAGGCTGCTGCCTTCTGGACCATCTGTAAGGGGTTCACTGTGTATGAAGGGAGGCCTGTCAGAAGAGCATTGCAGTAGTTGAAGAGAGAGATAACTATGACCTGCACTAAGAGCTGGGTGGTGTAGTGAGTCGGGTAAGGCCTGATTTTTCTGATGTTGCATAGAGCAAAGCAGCACAACTTCAAGAAGGATGCAACATGATCAGAGAAGAGAGCTGGTGATCAAACATGACACCCAGGTTTCTTGTCACCTTAGTTGGGGTAAGAGATGAAGAGGTGATTTTGATATTGATATTGTGTTGGAGACACTGAAGAGTTTAGTCTTAAAGATGTTTGGTTGAAGGTGGCGTTCCTTCATCCATGTGGATAGGTCATGGGGTCGCCTGGCGGGAACGACAGGTATAGTTTTTAATTAAATTCCTACCTCAACTTCCAGCTGTCTGTGTGACTTTCAGGCTTATTCCACTGTGGGAACGCCTGACTACATCGCCCCTGAGGTTTTCATGCAGACGGGATACAACAAGCTGTGTGACTGGTGGTCTCTGGGTGTCATCATGTATGAAATGCTCATCGGTAAGGATGCGTGTCTGTATGTGAGACTGACAGGGCAAGACAGAGGTGTAAAGTGTGAATTTTTCAGTCTGAGAAATTGGAATCATTGTTTGAATAAGTTAACACAATCAAATCAGACTTAAGGTTTGCTGTACACAGGAACAGTCCCACCAAAACACTACACTAAATTTACAGCACATAATTAGCTAAATAATGTCTTAGTATTACATTAACAGCAGCCTGTGTAAATCCACGTTGGCTCTGTTCAGGTTATCCACCGTTCTGCTCGGAGACGCCGCAGGAGACGTACAGGAAGGTGATGAACTGGAAGGAAACGCTCGTCTTTCCACCTGAGGTCCCCATCTCAGAGAGGGCCAAAGACTTGATATTAAGGTATGTAAAAATACTATAGGATGATGGCCACATGCCAAACATGTTGGTATAGCTACTAAATATTTGAATATATTTTTAAAAAGGTGAATTGTGCAGTTATATGATCAGCCTGCTGTGTGTGTGTGTTTCAGGTATTGCACTGATGCTGAGAACAGGATTGGAGCTGTCAGCGTGGAGGAGATCAAGAGTCATCAGTTCTTCGAGTCAGTGGACTGGGAGCACATCAGGTACAGGGAGCAGTATTTTTTAACCTTCTTTTGCAAAACCAAAACCCTCTGTCTTCGTCATTCCCTCCATGATTCCCTGTGTGTTGCCTCCACAGGGAGCGGCCGGCAGCCATCTCCATTGAAATCAAGAGCATTGACGACACCTCCAACTTTGATGACTTCCCTGAATCAGACATCCTTCAGCCAGGTTTGTCTCATGAAATACTCTGCTCGCTGCACTGCAGGAAAATCTCTTATAGGAACACAAGCCTTGGGTGGAGAAGGGAACTTATTGAATTACAGGCAAACTAATTTTAACATCTGGTCATTTATGTAACTTATGAGAAACAACAGTGCTGTTGTTGTCCCAGCTTCTTAAATATTTGTATGGGCTTCTCATTTACATAGCATGTTCTTTATTGCCCCCAACAGGCATCTAGAATAAAAAAAAACTTTCCTTTTTCTTTTCTCAGCCAATGCGACAGAGCCAGACTTCAAGTCGAAGGACTGGGTGTTCCTCAACTACACGTACAAACGCTTCGAGGGTCTGACTCAGCGAGGCACCATCCCCACATACATGAAGGCAGGGAAGGCCTGACAGTGTTGTGGAGGGGAAAAAAACAGACGTTTACGGACACAGGGTCGGGCCCTGGAGCCCCGCTGGTGCTGAAGGCTGAGCTGTCAGCCTCTCAGTCTAAATTTAACCCTCATCAAAATTTATTTAGGTCTGCTCAGCCGCCGCAAGAACGCCAAGAGCTCGGAAATTAAGGAGCATTACCGCATTACCTCGGTTGTTTATATCGTATACATGTGCTGTCTTTAGCCATAGCTCTCAGGCCAGCTCACTAACTAGAACACTAAATCAGCATATCTGCATGTTCAGCGGCATATTGCTTCTGGAGAGGTTTTTTTTTTTTTTTTTTTTACGGCCTAAAGGTGACGGTGGGAAGAGGCCTGAGTACAAATCACTGCTTTGACATCTTTGCATCGATAAGTTTCAACACTGGTGGCTCATTTAACTCTGATGCAAAGAATTCTTGATACTGGAGACGTGCTCTATACACTGTAGTGAAACTCTGCTTCACTGGTAAGAGGAGGAGCCCCTCACTTGTTCTCACCCAGACTCTGATCATGGATTTAAAGGAAAGTTCTAGCATGATTTTCTAGCAAAAAAATTGAACTCAGAGTTCAGATTTCTTTTTAACTGGCAGCAGCTCTTTGTTTTGGTTTATCTGTTGGTTTGGCTGAGTTGTGATTGACAGGAGGTGGAACCTGACGCAACCTCAGCATCAGCTATTCTTTATGTCAGAATAGACAACTTAGCTAAATGGAGATACTGGTAGTGTGATTTCTTCCTGATTTCCTTTTTATTTGGAAAATGCCATTAGATCCCAGTGACAGCTCAGGGTGGTCTGAGACAGTGGTAGGAGTGTGTAGGAGTGTGTAGAATGACAGAATTGTTGGTATATGTTTTTGAGTTAAAAGAACAAGGCTTGTAGCTTTCTTCAACATGTTAGCAGTGTGGCTGGTAGCGTTGCTCCAGACTGAAATATCTCAACTACTGGATGGATTGTCATAAAATCTGATACCAACATTCATGATCCTCTCAGGATGAATCGTGATCCCTTATGATCCCTTAACTTTTCACCTGCCACCAAATACCTCTAAAACTAATGGCATTCAGCCTCGACTGTACCTTGTTAATTTGCTAATGTACTAATTAGCAAATGTTAGCAAGCTATTACACTAAACATTTGCATGTTACCATTGTCATTGTGAGTGTGTTGGCATTGAGCTGAAAGCACCACTGTGCCTCGGTGCAGCCTCACTGAGCTGCTAGCGTGGCTGTAGACTCTTAGTCTTGTTAGCTTGTGTTGGGTGTAATAGCACATTTATATTAAAAAAAGTGACTGGGAATTATTTCAAATGTGAAAGATTTTATCCAGTTAGGATATAAAATATGAAACAAATGAGTAAAAACTCAAATCATGCTGGAATCCTCCTTTAAATCTCATGGTGGTGACACACAGTGCAACTTTGTGTCAACCCTCCCTGCAGCATTGCTTCAGCACCGCTACTTTTCTCACACAGGAACAAGTTGTTGCCAAGAAACATGTGAATGCAGTTTACCCTGCACTCGACATCCGTTACTGCGGAGTGTTGCCCATTCACAATGCCAGACAGACTGCACAGTGTGTCACTTCCCTTTAGAGCCAGTGGTTTTGTTTAGATCAGTGCTACAGTAGTTGATATTTCCCCTGATTTTTAATTCTGATCAGTCCAACAAGCCAATCGCTTCCTTCTTAGGTGAACAAAACATGCAAAGTGCCTTTAAACAGCTGATAATTATTTAACCAGATCTCACAGATGTTTTCAGAGATTAATCAGAGGGATATTAATTACAATTAGAAAAACTATAGTACAGGTGTTTGAGGGAAGAAAAAACAGAAAGAGAAAGGGAAAATGATTCTTACTAGTTCAGCTATATAACTCAACTTGTGGGAAACCATCGATTGACTCTGTAAGGACACACAAAGGCCTGATGTGTCAGTCTTATTTATTATGTCTGCAGAGTGATAAAACGTGAAGTAATAAAACTGATAAAACAGACTGATGAAACAAAGGCAGTATAGTAAAGCAGGTTGGTTAATAAAACAAGAGGCTCATAAAATGCATCAAAGTAAATACGGTGAACAAAGTGTCTTTGTTTTGCAAGTAAAGATTCAACTGAGAAACTATATAAGAATAGATTAATGTGATGGATATCTTAGACACATGTTTCTTTCTTCCTAAATTTCTCTGTTCATATTGAATCACGTGTTAAATGTATTTTTTTTTCTAAAAAAAACAAGAAAAAAAAAAAGCCTCATAAACATCAAATGGAGAGCCTCTCTTTATAAGCGAAAGAAATCACTTAACCATCACGTCCTCTCAGAGTTGTCACCAGACGCAGCGCTAAAAATAGTTACCAAAGATCTCTGATCGTCACATGTCGTGATCTGAACACGGATTCAGATGTAGCCGTCGCTTACTGCACTTAACGTCAAACTACCTTTAGAAAAACCTTTTCCAACAGAGCTAACCTTGGTTATGGAATCATTTGCCATTTCTATTTCTACACTTGTCAGAAAGTGAGTGTGCAGAGACCGTCGCTTCTCAGTGAGCACATCTGTTAAGTGTTTAAATGCAGGAAAAGCTCTATAACGTACACACAGGGACAGGAAACATACCGAGGACTTTACCATGATGAACTAAGTTCAGCTGTAGCCCTCACAGGAATCCCATATTAAACTGTCTCTGGTGCTATTTCTGAAGAATTGATGGAGAAATTAAATCCTCTAGCAGTTTGATAAATTAGTGTTGTATTATAATACACCTACACCAGTCTCTGTCTTTTTACATTTTATCTTTTTAACTTTAATTTAATCCAGGTTGTCCTGCTGAAAATCTGTTCTCCAAGAATGCACCATCAAGACTGACTAATAACGAAGGAATTATGGTTGACTGATACGGGATTCTGAAAGCAGATATGTGTATATTTTTTTGCATTATTTATTATTTTTCATGTTTTCCTTGAAGGTATATAGGTATAGGTATGTGATATTCAGTGTATTTAAATTGGATGATTTTCATATTGTTTGGGTTTCCGAAAATTCAAAGGGGTACTCCAGCAATTTACTACTGCACTTTTGTAAGTGCAAGAAAGAGATAATGGTCAACATTGATGCAGCAGAGGCCAAGATATCGTGGGTTTTAGTCCCTAATGTTCCATAAACAGAATCTTACCCTTACCCTATCTTACTGGGTAAACTTGGTGGCGTGCCCCATTAATTACTCACAGAAAATATCTGGAAAAATGTTATTCAAACAATCTGCATCATATCAGGTAGGCAACCCTGATTGGCCAGTGTTTTTTGCCATGATAAAAATCCAAATGTCTGGGTTAAACCCAAATACAAATTAATATTAAAGCTAAGACCAGGCTGCAGAGATATGTGCCGTTACTGGAGGAGAATAACATAGCAGGACAGATGCATGATGGGGGGATTTTGCTGATGTGCTACCACTGCAGATTCCCGGGTGTGTCTAATCACTGGAACACACTAACACAACCTGGAAAAAGCCAAACTGCTGTATCCAGAGCATCTTGTTTCACAGCCGAACAGTTAAGATTGTTCATGAAAAACTTGTGTGAGTGAGTGTGACTGTGTGCTGACACAAATAACATTTTCATCAAGTAGATACTTTTTTTTTGTGAGGTGATACGTCACCTTGTTCAATGTCAAACTCATGTTCTGTGTTGTAAAAGAGAAATTATTACACTTTTACTTTCAGGACAGGAGGGTAAATACTGTATCTGGGATCGGTTCAATTCTATATAAGTGTATACAAGATGACTTGAAATCCATTACTGTGGCACTTTATCAAAAAATCAGCTTAATTATTGTGACGTCATTTTTTCACAAGGTTGAGAAGAGTTCAGGATGTAGAGGACTACGCTAATGCCACTTACATAATGAGTTCGGCCAGACAATTCATTTCTTAAGGACCAAACCAGCTTTCTGACTCCCCCCTGTGTGTTAGTCGTATTAACATCACATAATCCAGATGTTTAGAATACACATTTGCCCAACTCAGAGAGCAAGGAAAATGTATTTATCCTTTTTAAGAAAAAGTGATACAAAAATAAAAGATGAAAGCAGATTAAAGTCTCATTCACATCTAGTATCTAGTTTTTAGATGTAAATAGTCGACTTCTCTGCCTCAGAAGCCTCAAAGCCTCGTGACTCAGCTAATAATATGTAATTTCCCCCCTCGTTAAAGCACGAATTCAGTCTTCCCATGAACTTGTTAAAGGTTTTAAAACCCCTCCACAGGCCAGGACTATGTTGTGAGGTGTTCTGTGTAATGTGTACATATTGTTGTAGACACTTGAAGGAAACAGTCTGTAGAGTGAAGGAGGAACTGCTCATTAATATATTCATTCACACTGATGAGTTTTTATGTTGATAAAATGCTTCAAATAATAAAATTAAACACTTAAAGTTTTAAGGTTTCTATTTTTTTAATTGGGGATGGGAGGTAGGCAGGTTTCAAACATGGCTGAGTGGTTCTCTAAATTAAGACCACATTTCCCTTAAACATATAGAATCCTAAAGAAAGTTCTTAAAGGTCCCATATAGTATAAAGGTAAATGTCCATGTCTTTTTTGGAAAAAAAAACAGGCCTAGGTTCTATATTAATACTGTGAAAGTATTAATATTAATTACTATTAATTGATATGTCACAACAAAATCACCGCTCTCAGCCCTGCCCCAATCCCCACCCACCATGGACCCACCATCCAACCTGGCAGGATTGGGTTTCACTGAGTGTTTACCTAAAATCTGCTACATTTTTATGTCAAGAGAGGCTCAGAGCCTCCTCTCTTCTGATTGGTTCACTGACCTGTTGTTACTAGAGCTCCAGACAAAAGCCTGAGAGAGGAGATGTAAAACTACATTTAGATGTTTTTTTGGTTCTTAAAACCACAAATATATCTTCTTATGGATCAACACTTCAAATAAAACACAAGAGAACAGGAAAAAATGGGACCTTTAAGTCTTATAAAACATTTTGAGAATTTTCATTCAATAATCTCTTACAGCATATTATTACTATTATTAGCACTCGGTTATTAGCGACAACTATTCAGTCCCAGACTTGGAAAACAATGAACCAAGTCACTAATAACTGAATATGAAATGCTCTGAAGCTGCTCAGTTGGTAAGGATGAGAGAGAGGGTATCTAAACGTTGGCATCCGAAAGCAGTTTTATTTAACCAGAACCATCTAGGAGCTGAATGAGGTTCTTTATCTTGGTCATTTGTTAATGGTGTCGTTCAAGATCACACTAATGGAGTGAATGAAGTGATTTCACAGCATCAGTTATAAAATTGTGAATTTAGTCTCTCTTGGTTTTTTTTTATTAATCTAACCCTTTGCATTTGTGTGATTTTTTTCTTTTCATTAAACCTACACTATATTAATTATGTTTTTTTTTTCCCTCAACCCTATTTTTTTTCCTAACTTATCAATCAAAAAAATTGATCACTCGAGATTTTTTCCCTCCCTCATGGCAACAATGAATCATCCTGCTATAAAAACACCAGGAAATAACAGACATCTACATCTCTAGATAGTTAGATAGAGAGATAGATAGATTGTTGATAATAATAATAATGATAATAAAAACAGTTCATAATAAATAAACAATAATAATTTGATTAGTCCACTTCCTTTCTCTGAGGTGTTGTATAGCCTGATGGCAGTGGGAACAAAGGATCTCCTGAACCTCTCTGTTCTGCAGCGCAGTGAGATGAGACGTTTGCTGCAGCTGTAGCTGCTTCTCTGTCCTGCCAGAATGTTGTGGAGAGGGTGGTTGGTGTTGTCTAGGATGGCCTCCATCTTACATTGAATGTATCTCTCCACAGCAGTCCTGAGTGAGTCCAGACTCCTATCAAGCACAGACCCAGCCTTTTTGACCAGCTTGTCAAGTCTCTTTGTGTTCATGTCTGACATGCTGCCGCCCCAGCAGACTGAGGCATAAAAGACTACACTGGCCACCACTGACTGATAAAACGTGCAGCATTTCACTGCAGACGTCAAAGGATATTAGGTAACTAAAGCATGAGGGAAGATGATTTATGTGGCCCCTTGGTTCTTTAATAATTAAGTAATTATTCAAATATATTTTACGAACCACTTCATTTCATGGTTTCTGATTCTGTGAGGAAGCAGCTGATTTTGGTTCTCAAACACAGATTATCATCACATTTTCTGCATATGGCCTCTACATTAAAAGGTACAGTTTATCTGTATAGCTACATGTTATTATCTACTGTTCCTTAAAATTCACCTTAAGGCACCCATATGCAAAATGCTGTTCATGCTATCACATATCAATAATGGTTTTTAAATTTTTTATCTTACCCTTTATGAAAGTGTGGCTCTGCTTCTTAAAACAGAGCTCTCACCTTGAAATGCATCTCTGTATCTCTGCTTCACATCCTCATTTCCTTCAAGTGAAACATGTCATTGGTAATTTCATTATGTAGAAATTAATATATTCATAAACGGGAGAGTGTGGTGGTCAAAAAGATATTTAGTTGCTTTTGGCCAATATGCAGTAGAGGGTTAAGCAAATGAGTATATGGCAGTAAGTGATGTTTTCCATGTTAATACAAGTATATTTTGTTAATAGAATACACATGTAAAAGTGGCAAAATCCATAAAAGAAGAAGAAACAATTTCTAAAGTGGAGCTGTAATTTAATAAATAAGAGAAAAGAAGAACAGGCTGCATTTTAACTGAACTTGCAACAGGCAGGAGTGGGCAAAAAGTTACACAGTATACTGTACAGGCTGAAGTAGTTTAGTTTTTTCCTCCTTTTTAAAAGCAGCACAGTTGTTGCTGTGTTTTGTCACTAGAGGGCGCTCTTCATACACATCAGTGCATTGTTCAGCTGCTCGGGGTCTTACAAATGGGCTGACTGTTCATAACCTTACAGTTGCCAAGTGAAATTAAAACCTTTTAGTTTTATAGATAATTTATATTAAATGATTTAAAAACTTATGTCTGTTTAATGGACGTGACTGCTTTAAAATCATCTTTAAAAAGCGTGGCGGGGGAATAGAGGTTGTATTGAAGGGAACTGGGCTATGTTGTGGTTTTACCTGAAACTGATTGCATCACACGTAGACTACGGCTTGTTGTTGATGCTTCTGTTTTTTTTTTTTTTAAAGAGAGTGCAGAAGGGTTTTTGTTTATTTTATTTTTAGCTTACAGTAAAATTGCCAACTCACGTTTAGTTTGAGTCCTCTTTTCGTTGTATCTTGTTTTTGATTTTTCCGCTTGCCGTTTTTCCCTCTTTTAGTTATCCTCGCACGGTTTATCTTTGCTATCCTCATTACTAGCGAATAAATTTTGCTTAACCAAGTCCAACAGGTTATGTTGCTTCCCTCTTCCCCAATTGCGAGCTGGGTTGTAACAATAGCATATTAATATGATGATATTTCCCCTTGAATTTACAGCGCAACATTTCTTTACCTTGCCAATATATGTGAAAATTAGTGTACTGCATAATCCTTACTCATTACGTCATGTTTGATTTCAATGGAATAATTGTACATACAGGGACGCACCGCGATGTTTCGTCACATCCCTGTGTCGCTGTGCACCTGTATACACCTGGTAACGTGGGCGAATGGCAAAGAATTCACATTTTTTTCTGCAAAAATCTAGTTGTGTCAAATTGGTTTCTCTCAATTTGACAGGGTTTCTGGTTTCCATTAAGAAATCAGGTTACTGCAGAAAACCCCAACTACCAAGTTACTCAAGTGCTTGTAAACGCACCTGATGCAGAGATGAGGTGGGTGTCATGACCCCATTATTATCAAAAATAGAGGAATAGCCTACCTACTTCATGTAGCTATATTTAATTGACTTTTTAATTTTTTACTTGTTTTACATTCTACACATGTTTAATTTAACTTTAGAGTTGATTTTTCTGAATTTGAATTCCTCGGACATCTAGTGTCAATCTGGTGTAGAATAAACACGTGGACGCCACAAATACCATTTTAACAGGACTTTATTGGAGTATATTTTACTGGACATCCCAGTTTTAGTAGTACAGGAGCCTATTTATTGATCCTATTAAAACAACGAAATCATTAGTGTCAGTAAGTAGTTTACAGGTGATGTCAAACTGGTCTAAATTAAAATGCAATGGGTTTTATCCATAGTTTTTGTAGTTGTTTTTAGCTCATAAAAAGTGGTTTCCCTTGCTTTAAAGTTGACCCGTGTTTTTTTAATTAACCAACACATCTGTGACTAAATGAAGACATCTAAAATATTTGCTGGCTATGCAGAACCAACTCCAACCAGGAGCACTGAGTCCTGAAGAGGGAGAGAGAGACATTCCTCTGTGAGGAAAAAGAAAAAACAGGGTGTTCCCCTCAGGAGAGCCAGGGTGGAGCTGACTGACACAGAGAGGTCACAAACTGGACGACCTGGCAAGATCCAAAGCCACAAATAAACTAAACTCAACTCAAACTTGAACTAGGAGTAAACAGAATCCACATCTTAAACTTGCTGCCCCTTAAACCAAACAGACCCATACACAAAAACAAACCTATTTATCCCTCATGTTGTTTACAATGTGTAAAAGCCTTTAAAATCAAGAAAGAAGTATATTTGTCAAGAATATTTTTTTTCACTCTACAGATGTTAATACAATGTGATATTAAAATTTGTATATATTTAAATCCACAATACTTAAAGTATAATGGTATTTAGACTTTTACGTTTTACTGCTGACTCTGGAGTGTGCTACACAGATGTATATAAATAAGTTTTCGTAAGTTTTAGTAATGTAGGATCAAATAGAAAAATATTTCCTATAGGACTGTGAAAGTTTTAATAGAAAATTATTATAGAACCAAACATATTTTCTATGAAGTGAATAGAATACCCTGTATGATTTGTAGAAAGTTATAGGAATGCTAAAGAATTCTATTGGGAACGTGAAAATCCTAAATGACTTTTTGACTAGTGACAAAAAAACTGTATCTGCACCAGCTATATGTCTAATATCCTACTAAAACTCAGTGGCACAATCGGTGTTTCCTTCCACTTACGACGTTTCCGGGTTTGTAGAGTGCACGAGGACAGTGTACTTTCTCTGTGGACGGGTTTTAAATGGGTTAACGAGCCAAATGTCGCCACGTGACCGTCCGGTTATATAATATATAGGTCAACACGTTTCTCGCTGGCACGTGCAGTCTTCTCTCTTACATAAAGTCTCGTGCAAAGGTCTCGAATTACACTATGTAGGTGAGCGCCAAAGATCGTCAACATTAGAAATGATGTATCACTTTGATTTTTTTTTGTAAACTAAGAAATGGGGACATGATTTGGATAATTACCGATTACACTTAATATACTCTTGTTTTGCCTTTTATCACAGAGTATTTGAAAAATTCATGATAACATAAAAACATAACATTTAAAGTTTTCTCACAGAACCAATGCCGTGTGTAAAGCTGTTGGAAAGTTGGCTACCGTGATTATTTCTGTCCTGTTTAGTCCTGTTTACTGGCCTCCTGCCCTACTCCAGCCGCCCGCCAGATATCCCTGGACTTTCTTCCTGTTTCCACATCCACCTGCTCACCTGTTTTCTATTTCCACTCACTGCAACTGGAACTCACCTACACAGTTACTGCTAATTTCCCTCATCTGCTCCCTGGTATTTATACCACCACCATTTTCCCCATTCAGTTTCCAGATAGTTTGCTAGTGTTTTCCTTTGTGCTGCTCATGCTGTGGACCTCCATGTCTGCTACTTGTAAGGCTATGTAGTTACCTGTTGTCTGCCTGCCTGACCATCTGTCTGTAAGCCTTGTCCTCATCACTATCTTCATTGCACCAGACTGTCTGTGCTACCATCAATAATGACAGTCACGTTTTTGTCCTACACCGTGGTTGTCATAAAAGTCAAACTTACACATTGTCACTATGTTAAAAGTGTATGTGTGGAAAACACAAACTTTGCCCCACTTATTGGCCAACCCTTAACTGAAACAGAAATAATGTTGCATTTTAGAAATACCTGAAGTATCAATATATGTAAACTGCATATCAAAATGACTGACTGCTTGTGAAGAACCGGTTCTGAACAGGGTGCAATAACTTTAGGTCCCTCTTCACTGAAAAATATGGTTGGTTCATTTAGATGCTTACCCTTTACTGTGCAGAATTTGACACTATAAAGCTGTTTTCACATGTATCTGTTGAAGTGGAAGCTTCTCTGCTTTGCCAACCTTAATGTTGAACATATGAGCAGCATTTAGTGACATGAGTAGGAAGCCATCGTCTAATATGCAACATGCAGTGAAAAAATTTAATTTTTCTTTAAGGGAATAACTTTTTGTCAAAAAAACATATTTGGCAAATATCATATTCAAAGGAGAATGTATTTACATCTTAAAACAAACACTTTAAATATAGGAAATCACACATTCTGTCAATTTCCATATGGTCCCTTTTATACCTTGCTGAGTGTGATTTTGTTGATTATGTACCGGGAAAGGAGGACAGAGTGAGACGTCTTTTTATTTTTTTACTCCCGCTCTGTTTGGAGGAAACCTACAAAGTCAGATCAGTGACGCGCACGCTGCACTTTTTCAGGTCACCAAAAAGTGCGTGGCACCGGAGGAATCAATCAATCACCGCTCCTGTCAATGCCGAACTAACTCAGGGATATGATTCTAAATTCTTTTATTAGTACTGACGTGATTTTATTGCTTATTTCCCGTTAGCCTATCCACTACTACGCAATTAACATCGCTCTGTGATGTGATGGGAAATGCCCAGCAGCAGAACATTTTGTTCCGTTCTGCCTAAATGCGAGACACATTTGAATATGTTTATATGTTGCATTACATCAAATGAAATGCCACAAAATACTCACGGAACACACCAATACACAAATTTTAATCGTAGATGACAATTTTGTAAGACATTTTGTGCTGCCTTAATTGTCTCATGAAGTACACTGTCAGCTTCATGCAGAGAAATGTATGTTTCATGCTTATGTCTTTATTTTCAGAGGAAAGCTGCTGATTCATGAGTGTGACGAGCTGAACTGAAAGGAGCGCTGCCGTCCTCATAAAATGCTGTTTTGCTGTCAAGTGAACACCACGGACATGAATGAACCAACAAGGCGATGGGGGAGGAGGAGGAAAGCATAGCTCTTCCCTATTTCCCTCTTTTCCTAAATGACATGGGTGCTCCCCCCCCCCCCCCCGCGCTCCTCCTTTGCACAAGAAAAAAAATACGAGAGGAGGAGGGTGAGGACAAAAATTAAGTCAATTATACAACACCCCAGCTCTCCGCAGCTCCCTCAACTCCTCCTCTACTCCTCTCCCCCCCCTACTGTATTACTACTACAGCTGGTAGCTCCACATGCGCCGCGGCGCTCCGTAGCCTTCACCGGGCACACCGGCTCCAGTCTGCAGGCATGTCGGCCGGTGGCTCTGAGGGGACAGTGGACAGGCCAGCAGGTAAGTGCACAACAATGACTGTGTTTGTGTGTAAATCAGCCTGCTACTTTTATTATCAGTGACCGGTTCGTCCAGTTTTTTTTTGTCTTTCTCATCATTTGGCTGGAAAATCGAATCAGAAGTAACACTTCCAGAAAGTAGTTCTGAACTTCTTTACTCCCTTTATACGACAGAATAGGCCACAGTTTGCCTGCAGACAGCGACCCATGTTGTAGAGAGAACGGTTTATTGCTAATTACTTTTTGTATTTAACTTTATGGTGACAGCGACTGTAACGACACCACCTAGCCGAACGGAAGAAGCTAGCCTAGCGGGTAAAGTAACGCGTTACTATGTGCGGCACCGATGACTGGAGCAGCCATGGCACCAGCCTGCTGTAAACCTACTGTACCTAAAATACCGATTGAAAGCCGGTCATCGTGCCGCGCGCGTAGTCCAACGGCGTAAATCTATCCATTCATTATTCTGTACTACGCGCTCGTCTCCGGCGGGACGCCCGCACAGGGAGGGAGCTGGAGCGGGGGCTTTGTTCCGTACGTGCTTCATGGACTCACGTGACTGTAACCATGACGACGACTTTTCCAATCTGTAACAAAATATTGTTTTTGTGTTGCTAACCTTAGCTATATAGTCAGTTTGCTGCGGGTGCCATCTTTCTCTAACAGACCAAAGTATTTTTATTAACCTAAACTTCACAAAACCAAGCTCTGGGAGTTTAGTTTGTCACGTGGTTCACGAGGTTTTCTCAGTGTGGTCTTTTCTCATTCTTGTTCTTCCTAAAGTGGGTCAGTAGATCAGTGGAGCAGCGCTGCCTTCACTGTGCAGCAGAGGGAGGTAGTCGCTCCCGCCGCTTCTAAACCAGAGCAGGAGGCTCCGCAGTCATGTCAGCCATCGGAACTTATGAAGTCAGCGCCGCCATAGCTCCAAATCTCAGCCAAACTATTAAATACCGGAGGAGATTTAAAAAAGAGACCAGGAAGTCACTTTTTTAATACTCCCATGTTCTGAAGATAATTAGTCAGTTCCAATAACACTATAAAACTATATCAGAATATTAATAATCACTAATATATTCCCTGGATATTCTATTAAAATAGAATATCAAGTGCAGTAGACCCACCATAAATTCATTATTAAGCATTGGAGCACACCTCCTCACTCAAAAACACAAAGCAATATTTCATAGGGTTATATAATGTAACCTGTATCAGAAATTATAATAGAAAATACTACATTAAAAGTGCAAGTAAAAAATGTAAATATTTGTGTCAAAATTGTATAAATAAAATGTCCCTTAGAATCAAAGGTAAAAATAATTCTTATCATAAATTGTTTAATTATTGATGTATAAATGTTTGATATATCAATGTTATAGCTGTTGGTTGTTTAAACTCTAGCACTGAATTATGATTTATGAGCTCAAGGAATGTTTTGCATGTAAAATCCTTCAAATTAACTATTAATGCACAGCATCAGTTAGCAGTTTATTCCCCATTCTCCCATTATCTTTCACAGGCACAGATACCAACTGTTTTTTTTTATTCTAAAAAACAAGATTAAAGCTACCAAATCTTGGATGCAAATATCAACATATTGATTGTGATGTTTTAGTATTATTAAAGTTAATGTCTGGAAATACTGTAGCCACCTTAAATTCATGTCAGTTACAATGTACTACAAGTAACAGATTTTCACAGTGGAAAAAATTATCAAATGTCAGTAATACTAATAATATTAATAATAAACGTTATTTATAGAGTATCTTTCATACACACAATGCAGCTTAAAGTGCTGTACAAATAAAAAATACAATTTCAACAACAGCAAAAAATATTAAAATATATTAAAAAAAATATGATCAAAATATTAAAAATGCACCAATAGTTCATGGTTTGACCAGAAAACAGACAGCTTTTATATTCATTTTTAATAAAAATCATTTTTTTATGTCCAGACTTGGGGAGGAGACTCAAACCTCACTGAAGTCCCATGTTACTGATGTTAGAGTCAACTTGCAAGTGTTTTTTCTTTAGATTCTGTTTTTCAGGTTTAGCCTACAAATCTGGTAACTGTAGTTGCCAGGAAGCTCTCACAAAGTGGAAATATTTAAGTGGCATTATTTCAAAAATGTTCAGAAAATAGCCCCATATCTCCATGAGAATGGATAACAGACTTTTGAACACAACATTTCACTTAGAGCCTCTTACAAACGTGGCTATTGATTATTTCTGCATTTGACATGAATTAAGTATTTAAATTGAAAAGAAATATAGCAACAAAGTGTTTGAAAATATCATTTAAAAATGCGGGTGCTTTGTAACAGAATATGTTGTGTGCTACATGAGAAAAAAAGTGTCTCATATTGCAAAACATCCTGCAAGCGTGCACATACAGGTTTGAGGTGCTGCAAGAAACTGCAGGTCAATCAACCAGAAATAACCTAGAACATACTGTACTAGAAATGTAGGATTTGAGGCTGCCTTCTCTGCATCCACGCACAACCACAATACTTGTAATTGTGCTCCAAGAAGCAAATGGAAACACTGGGCTCTGGCATAATATGACTATATGAATGGCCTCAGATAACACTAAAAAAATCATATGTCATACTGAGGTGAGAACCAGAAACATTTAACTTGATTATGTTGTACATGTGGCCCAGTTACACAAAAGCCCTGTCCTCCAAAGTATGTATGCTCACCTATCACGCCATAAAATCATTCATTATCATAGAGTGTGAGGGATTTCTCTTACAACAAAAACTAGACACTCCACTTACTGAATACACTGCCATACCACTGCTGCTATAGTAGCAGGGGCACAGTTTTAGAGAAGGGGGGCATTTGTGAAATGAGCAAAAATGTGTAAACACTTGCATTTTAAAACCCTGATTCTTTTCATTATGTATTCATTGTAATGAATTAATGCAAAATAAACAACTTTAAATCTTCTAATATGAAATAACAGCAATAAATACCTGCTGTTAGTAGCTCCATTAGCCTGCAGCCGGACACAGATTAGGAGACAACGGGACCCTGAACACAGACACGTAAAAGGCCCCTCACCCCTCCCCTCCCACATGGGAGCAAGACGCCCTGAATGAACTCTCTGAGGTGCCGCTGTTGGCTGAGAAAACTGCAGCTGAACTTAGAGAGGAGATCTTGCTAATTCTGTGTCTCTTTGTGGTTGTTTTATATCTCTTTGCAGTGATTTTGTGTATCTTTGTCGTTGTTTTGCCTCTCTTTGGCGTCGTTTTGTGTCTCTTTGTAGTGATTTTGTGTCTCTTTGTAGTGATTTTGTGTCTCTTTGTAGTGATTTTGTGTGTCTTTGTAGTTTAGATTGGCATTCAATAAAAAAAAAAAAAAAAAATGTTATCAACAAAGAGCCCTAACTTTACTATTACTGTACAAAAAAAGTCTAGAGGTTAGGTGATATTGCATTTTGGAAGAGTCACAAATGGAAGTGCAGTGACGACAGAGCAAGCAAGTCACTGTTTACATACAGAGGTGGACATTAATGGTCTGAACACGGAGCACTAATGGATTAATAAAATTGCAAAGGGTACAGATCCCGGTGCTGCAGATGGAGCTTGAAACTGTGGCCTTGAAACCGACATCCGGATTCAGTATGAACTAAAGGACGAGCTTGAGTATGCCTGCGTCTGAGGGTTGTGCGAAACAGCTGTGTGAATGCAGCTTTTGAAAAACACTGTGTGCAGACTGGCTGTTTGAGTTAGATGTGATAAATGCTTAATAGTTGTAATTTGAAAGAAGGTGAGGTGAGGATATTTTGGGGATGAAGATGATCATATTTTACACTTACAGCTGCGACTGCATATGACTGTTTCAAATGTATGGCATCCTGTTGTAGACAGCCACTCCCTGCTCTTCTGTGTCGTAGTGTGGGAGAAACTGAGGGCAACTGCATGCTCACTGGGGCCAGCTTTGGAAAAGTTACCTCACTTGAAGTGTTGAAGTATTATTTTTATTATTGCTAAGTTAACTGTTAAAAATCTCTACAATTTAAAGTTACACAGAGTGAATCTCACTGATGCAAAAAACGTCCATATAATCCAAATGGCTAGCAATGCTAACAAACTAGCTAAAAGAGACACAAAACATACAGTTCAGTCAGAGGTTGTGTACGTTCGGTTGCACTGATAATTGGCCATCGGCTAAAGATTAGAAGCCGCTGAATTTCTGCGGCGCTAAACATAGAAGATTACAATGTAGTATAGAACGAAACACACATTAAAACAAATACAGACACTAGCTAAAGCGCTCCAGGGTAGTCTATTTAATACTACAGTAAGACCCGCGGAGGGTTCCTCTTTTTGATTAAAGTCATTCTCCAAAACTCGCATATTGTAGCGTTTTTGGTTCTTAAACAGTATGCAGTACATAGCCTGGGTATAAACCAGCTGAGACGGGACCTTGTGTATAATAATAAAATTATAATAATAATAATTTTGTTTTCAGACAAAATCCTCTGTTTATTCCTATTTAAATGCATCAGTAATCACTTCTGACCAGGTGCAGTGATTACATTATGTGTCCCAATTACCCAGGTGAAATTAAATAAATCACAATCATTTCATGGAAAAAGGAAAAAAATATTTTATTCCAACTTTATGAGCAATATATGAGTGTATATATATATATAAATATATAAATATATATATATACATATATATATTGTGTAGGAGTTTATTTCCAAGAGGATATATCCCTGCTAAACTATACAAATGAAGTCAGTATATTTAAAATAGGACGATGGCGCTTGTAAAGCAGAATTTACCTGCCAGTCTAAAAAGTACCATAGAAATTATTACATGAGTATTGACTCAGATTTGGAAGATTGCTTGTTTTGTTTTTAAAATAAATAAAAACATATTTTAATTTATGCTAATTTATGTTTGTATTTATTTGTATTTTGTCATTGTATATTTACAAAAGCATGAAACTGTATATAAAAAAAACATCTGTAAATGTAAATGTACATTTTTTGAAGATTTATTTTTTAATAATCTGTTTACTGTCTGCCATATTTCAGCTAAATTGCAAGATTTTTGTTCAGTAGTATGACTGCAGCCCTGTGAGACCAACATTTACAATTCAAATTGTACAAAAATGTTTTGAAATCCCAGCTCTGGTGTTTAGCTGCAGAAAAAAGGAAATACAGATGTAATGCTCACACCTTCAAGAATGTCAAACTGTGTCGTACTTTCAAACCATAACTTCTTTCTTTCTCCAGTTTGCTGGAGTTTTTTGTTTTGTTTTGTTTTTATACTAAAAGTTTCATATTTTCAGTCACGTGGTAAAATTTTAAGCACAGCTTGTATTCAGACCTTTACTCTAACCCCGACTGTCTCTGTAATTTATGCTGTTTGGACGCTCTGCTTAACATCCTCTGCTTACCTTTCATGACCTATTATTGTGTGTGTGTGTGTGTGTGTGTGTGTGTGTTTCTTTGTACGTGTATTTGTGTGTGTGTGTGTGTGTGTGTGTGTGTGTGTGTGTGTGTGTGTGTGTGTGTGTGTGTGTGTGTTGAAGATAGAATCAGGAGACACCCAAATAGCTGCGCCTGCTCTGTTTTTGTGGGATTTTAAAGACATTTTCATCCTGACTGCTGGTTTGAAAAGACTTTAATAGCATTAAAAGTGTGTCACTTAAAAACATCTTTGTTGCTTTCGGCTGTAAAGTTTGTCGCATATTTGTGGTTCCATTTATTGGCCTTGTGCTTTGCTGTGGGACTATAGCTTTTGGCTCATTTCTGAATGGTATTAAATGAGCTTATTGCATTGTGGTCACTGATGAACTAAGAGATTTTTCCTGGCTATCTGTCACATCTATAGTCCAAATCAGGCCATATACACTCCACTTTCCATTACTGAATACCACCAAGTTCTTCAAGTGGGATTAAATGTACGCATATAAAAGCTAGAGCCATGAAGAAGTTCATGTGGCTCATATTGTGCGTGCAGAGTTTGTCACACTCCTTTGCTTTTCCTCCGCGGGTGGTGGTCTATGTTTCTGTGTTTCAGTGATTATGGTATGTCATCTGCTGCCCTGCAGGCTTGGCCTCTCGTCAGCACTCGTGTCACGACTGGTGCTCTTTAGCTCTCGCGTGACTCGGGAAACGCTGACCGCACAAAGCGGGCACTGTTGCTTCCAAGATGGCACATTTTAATCAGTCAGCTGGCACAGGTAGCAGATGAAATAGCCCTTGACTAACTAACAAGGGAAAAAGGGAAAAACTGTGTGACCTCGGAGGCAGTGTGTTGTGTAGCATCATTGCTGCGGTGGGTGGAAGGGAGAGCCGGCAAGCGCGCACTCCTACATTCCACTTTTGCGTCAGTGATGACCCACTAAACTCCTCTGGAAGGATTAAAGAAAATTGTGTCGATAACATTAAATTTTACTTCACTGCTGATTGAATGGAAAAAGTTATAAAAGCCTAATGTTTGTCTGTGAAGTTTGACTTTTGTACCTATGGAAAGGGTCACTATGACCTCTCCGACAGGTTTCCTTCTAGCTAACTTTAAATAAAGTGGGATTTAGTATTTATATATTGTGCAAATATTGAGGATAAACATTAAAATCTACTTTAAAGCTTAAAAAATGCTGTTATTTTAAGTGTCCCAGCTACTATTATCAAACTAGCAGAAAAAAAAAACATTTCAGTTTTCTACAGAAATTTATTGTTATAAAAGTTTATTGTTATTAACTATTACTTTTTCTCCCTTGGAGAGAAAAAGCCAGAAAAAATGGGTCAGTGATGGTCAACAGTCACAGTTTATCTGCATTTTATTTTCTGCCAAATGAATGACACAATTTAAAGTATGGGAGTCCTGAGAGATAAGTAGGTCAATGTTACAGCATTATGAAAGCATTAGGTAAGATGATAGCCCAAACCCCATTTGCTCTCAAGTGCCTTTTAAACTGACAAAGGGCAAAAAATAGCTGGAGGTTTGGCGCCGTTCAATGGCAAGCTTGAGACAGTGCATTGAGAGTTTGCCTAGAAACAGATGACTAGAGAGCAGGAATGAGCCAAGGCATTTTAAGTGTGTGTGTATGTGAGAGTGTGTGTGTGTGTGTGTGTGTGTGTGTGTGTGTGTGTGAGGGAGAGGGAGAGAGAGGGGGATGTGGGTTTGGCGAGAGACTAAATAGAAATGAAAAGCCGAAAGAGAAAGAGAGGAATTCGGGCGGTCCTACTCTCAGAAATGTGTTTGGCTTCTCAACAATCCTGTGTCAGATATCAGGCTTTTTCAAAATAGTTGCCACCCACTCTGGCAAACACTTCCATGAGTCATCCTGTCTGGCTTTTTAGGACAAAAAAGGTTGTAACAAAGCTGTGCCAAAATCACCTTAGTTTCAATATAAAAAAGAAGAAGTTTCACAGGTATGACCTAAAAACTAAGAGTTTGCTTCCGTAGCGTTTCGGAGTTCTAAACGTTTTCAGTTCTATGACAGTAATAATTGTTTTTTTCTATTTATTAAAATGTCACAGACAAAGCTGCTATGATTAGCATCAAATTAATTAGGTGCAACAGTCCTATGATAACATAAATATTTATGAATATTTTTAAAACAATCAGAGAGTAACAATTGTCGCAGTAATCTGTAATCATCATGATAATTACAGGCGCAGCTTCGGTCACTGTCAGCTATTAACCCAAGATGTCATACAAAACCTAAAGGTGCATTGATTTTTTTTATCGTGATGCAGTTCAGGTCTGACTTGCCACCAATTAAAAATAGATTAAAACTCACTATATTACATTATTATATATTTCAAGGCATTAGCACATATAGTTGATAGGAACCAGTCTTACCAGCATCGTGCTTCTTGGTGACTCTTTTTGTTTGCTGCTCAATATGTGCAACAAACCTCTCAAACCCCAGTGGCAGAGCAAGTCTCATTAATTCATTCATGGTGAATTATTAATGGAGCGTCTGACAAGCCAGCAATATGGAGATCTGCAGGCTGATGTATTTCTTTACAGTCCCTCACATCCCTGTGATGGTTGTTTTCATGTATCAGATCCTGCAGCAGAGGAGAAAGGCCAAGCGAGCCAAGCCGGCCCCTCGCTGCCAGCTGTCGAGCTGCCAAGGAAACGAAAGGGAGTTGTGGAGAAGTCAGACACCGATGTACAGTAAGAGGAGTGCTATGTTGTTGTATTGATGACTTCTTACTTTATTTTCTCTGGAGTAAATACAGTTTGATTACCATACGGTGCAATGCATACATTGTTCTTCCTATACATTAAATTACAGGCAAAGCCTCGACTTTCAAATGGAAGATGACCTCAGCAGGTACACTGACTTCTTGTCTTTCTTCACACTCTGTCTTCTGAGGGAATTCCGGCAAAGAATTTGATTTTGATCTTTCTATTTGCAGATCTGAAGGAGACGATCAGCAAGTCAAAATGAAATGCTTCAGGTGACTCTACTGTATATCAAATTAATCTGCTATCTGTGTCTTAAAAAAAAACCTTGGTGGCTCTGATTGGTCTCATTTGTGTGATGTTGTCGTCCCCAATGATAGATACAGCAGTTCAAGATATGCAGAATAGGTTTATTATGTTTTTTGGATATTATCTACAGGGAGCCTCACCGCCAGATCGAGAAGCGGCGAAGAGATAAAATGAACAACCTCATCGACGAGCTGTCTGCCATGATCCCTGCCTGTCAGCCCATGGCTCGAAAACTCGACAAACTCACTGTGCTGCGAAAGGCTGTCCAACACCTGAAAGCCCTCAAAGGTAGCTCTCAACCCACCGTGTAAATCAAAATGTCTGTAACGTCTCCTCTGCTCCGTCTAAAATCCTCTTATCTCCTGTGATTTCAGCTGGGACGAGCAGCGCCTTTACTGACACCGCCTACAAGCCTTCCGTCCTGCCTCATGATGACCTCAGGCACCTTCTGCTCAGGGTAGCTGCTCATGTACGACCACAACGAATCCCGTTTGATGATATATTTATCTGTCTGTCTATTAATACGTACATTTATTTATCCATCTATCTATCTCCCAGGCTGCAGACAGTTTCCTGTTAGTTGTAAGTTGTGACCGAGCGAAAATCCTGTTCATCTCTGAGTCCGTCTCCAAGATCCTCAACTTTAGTCGGGTGTGTTTTACCGACGCTGCACTACATCACACACTCACTTTGCTGTTGTCGTCATGTTATGGATATTAAAAACCAAAGTTGCAGCTGGTGAAGTTGCAAAACATTTAATTAAAGGTCCCATATAGTATAAAGGTAGATGTCCATGTCTTTCTGATTATAGGTCATTATCAGGTCTAGGTTCTATATTAATACTGTGAAAGTATCAAAGCCTCAGTCCACAGAGAAATGCACACAGCCTGTATTCAGAAACTGAGCCTTAAAACCAGCCGTCAGGACTTTTGTAACTTTCTGATGTCACAACAAAGCAGTCACCTCTCTCAGCCATGCCCCAAGCCCCTCCCACCTGGACCCACCATCCAACCTTGCAGGATTTGGTTTCTCTGAGTGTTTTACCTGAAATCTGCTTTATTTTTATTGGATCACTCAGAAAACAGTCAGCCTATCAGAAGAGAGGATCAGAGCCTCCTCTCTTCTGATTGGTCTGTTGTTACTAGCGCTCCAGAGAGAAGCCTGAGAGAGGAAATGTAAAACTACATTTAGATGGTTTTTGGTTCTTAAAACCACAAATATATCTTCTTATGGATCAACACTTCAAATAAAACTCAGAAGAAGAGGAAAATATGTAGCATTAATGTGCAATTGTACCTTTTTTGTTTTTGTCTTTTGAACGTCGCCCAAAGCAAAAAGGGCATAAAAGTAGATTGTTCCAAACTGACCAAATGTAGTGAAAGTTTATCAGGTGAGACAAAAGTAGTTCAGATAGTTTGTTAGATAATTGAAAATAAAAAACTAAAAAACATTTTTTGGTGAGGGGTTAAAGGAGAAGTATGAAGCTTTATATTTTCATGCTTCATTTTGATTATTTAACTAACGGAATTATCTGTTCATATATTCAGGAATATTCTTGACTTTTCTGATTATCTTTACGTTTTTCCAGTTTTCGGGGCTCTAGATAAAAGTCCCCTCTTCATCTGCTCCCAGCATGTGCATTAGTTTGTGCTGTTGCCACATCATCCTTTTGTGGCTGGCAAACCAAATCTTTACGACTCAGTCTTCACAGAGAACAAACAGCCCTGATGAAGGTCTGATAGCTCTGTAAGTAAAACCTAATAATCAAGGTCACATCTTCTTTTGTTTTTTTTATTTTCTGCATTTTTCTGGCAGTTGCTGAGCTTTTATACGTTTTCTGAAAGTCAGTTCAAAGCCCTTGGCAGCCAGAACGATAACCACACCTGCTCTATATTCTTGACCACATTTTCCAGCTTTGAGATGCTCTGTAGAGAGGAACAGAGATTAGGAGGGATACAAGAGAAGAGCTTCTAAAGAAATTTGACTCCGTGTCTGCAGGGCAGCATGTGCTATTGGGGGCTTAGCAGTAAATGACTAACAAATGGATACATGCTGCAGCAGTTCTCTTTCAGGTTATATTCAGAGCGTTCTGTAACAGTCCACATACATTTACTGTACGCAAATGTCTCCAGACATTTCAAATTAGGTTTTGATGCAATGATAATAAATGGAACTGAGCAAAAAACACATGTTCTCATGTAAGCAAATGGTGGCGGTTTAGTTCTTATTTGCAATGCAGAATCAAAGCAAATCTGACAGTATGACATGAGTAAACAGATGTGTCATTGGGATTCACAGGTGGAGCTGACTGGGCAGAGCCTGTTTGATTTCATCCACCCCAAAGACATCAACAAGGTGAAGGAACAGCTGTCGTCCTCAGAGATGTACCCCCGCCAACGCCTCATCGACGCGGCAAGTAAGTCTTATCGCTAGTCTTTCTGTCATGGTTTGCCCTGACGGACAATTTATGTTTGAGCTTTTGGATTCTTATTTTTGGACATTGGTTTCATTTCCTGTTTTATTGTTCAATTACTTCCCTTGTGTGTCTGGTAGTTATTTTACTTCCTCTCTTTGTCCTGTTTCCCTCATTAATGATTGTCTGCCGCGCCCTAATGTGTTTCACCTGAGTTCTACTCCCCTTGCATTCCCTTGTGTATTTAAGTCTCTGTCTTCGCCTTCGTCTGTCAGTTCATCCTATCTTCCTGTTGTACTCCTGGTTGCCCTTTTGAAGTTGTCTCCTTGTGTTTTCATTTTTTGGGACTTTTGTTTCCCCGGCCTGGATTTATTTCTACGTTGAGTAAGACTTTTTTCCTTGTTTAATAAATTACTTAACTCAAACAGCCCATTCTTTTGTGTTTGGTGTGCACTTGGGTCCTAACTCTACAAAACCTGACACTTTCCTCTTTGAGAGAAAACACAACAGACATGAAGGGGCACTCTAACCCAGTGTGGAAGATCAGCATTGGAGCTAAATGAAATTCAGTTCAAACCATCTGAGAGTGAGCACTGTGTGTCCGTCTGTGTGTGTGCAGCTGGAGCTCAGGTCCAGGCGGACTCCCCCGCCAGGGTGTCCCACCTGTCAACCGGGTCTCGGCGATCCTTCTTCTGCCGCATGAAGCACAGTCGGGTGACGGGGAAGCAGGAGGAGAAACGCTCGCTGCCCAATATTTCCAAAAAGAAAGGTGGGTTCACACATCTCGGCATTCAACTCCTTAGCAATCAACATACAAGAACCAATAATCAATATCACAAATATAACACTTGAGTAGGATGTACTGTGAGGAGTATCGGGTTATGATGGCCCCTGATTGCCACACAGCTTGAGAACGAGTGATTGAAACAGCTGCTGATGCTGATCGGCTAATACAAGCACAGTGCTACTCTAGAGGTTGCAGGACTCCTTATAATCTTATTAAGCCACATAATTAGAGAATGAAGCTTCAATCTACATCAATATGCACAGGCAGTTCACAGCCTCTGTTCACATGACTACCAGCTGCACTGATCTGGTTCTGCTGCTCCACACAGCATCTTATTTTCAAGTTAACACTTTACTCCACTTGAAGTACCAGGTGGGAGGGATGTGCTGCTGAAGCCAAGACAATAGGTGCCAAGGAAATGGTGCTAATTTTGGATGGTTTCATTTGTGTTCTCTTGAGAGCGCTTGGGGTGGTTCAACTGAGACAAATAATTTCTCAAAAGGACAAAGTATTCTGTTTTGTGTATTTAGCTGTGTTCAGTCGAGGCCACTTGGGCTCAAACAGATGAGGAGGAGGACTGAGGAGTATTATCTAAAGATGAATAAGATATGTAAATGTGTTTCTTGCGTGGAGGTTTCTGTTCAGGCAGCTGGTGGAAAACAAAGATTTGTTCCCTGCCTAGATTGCCCAGGAGGAAATAAAGAAATGATCTGATTAGGATCTGGTGAGGAGGTGGATGAGGGTCGTGACCGCCTCTCCCCCTCTCTCCATCTGTTGGCAACAGTTTGCTGGGGTTGAATGTAAGTAGGTGAGCCTTAACCTCTGTACCTATGGCAAGATGTGACCTGGAAAGAAGGAACACAAATGACTTCCTTATCTCTAGAGCTGCATTCATGTTTCACAGCTCACATGCAGAATTATAATTAAATAAATCAGTTTTTTTGTACACTAAAATTAGTATTCCTAACTTTTCTCAATGCGGGTCAGTTTTACAGAGTGAGTGGGGAAGAATTCAGGGATGGATGAAGACTATTTTTTTTTTCCAACGAGATGCCACAATTTAAAACGTGTTATTTGGCACAGGAAGTAGGTCAGTGTTACAGCGTTGTATAACCTCAAAGTAAGAAGATGGTGCAAGCCCCACTTACTGTAAACTGAACTGTGGTGGCAGAAAGGTTTGGCACCACTCGGTGGCAAAACCCAGTAACTGCACTGCAGCGCACAAGGAAGGGCAGAAATGAGCTTGAAAATGCCAGGGTCCCATAATATTCAGTTCATTTTCTGTCATACACTGTAGATGGATCAGAATGACTCTATTAAATGGAAAATAAATAAAAAGACTTTTGTTTTTATTTATGTTTTGTTAATCTCAGAAAAGCAGTTTATTTTAATAGGTAAAAATTGAAGGATAAATCTTGTGATATTATAGTTTTTCCTGTCAACCAATGCAACAGATGGGGTGGAGAAGTGAGAAAGTATGATGGTTTTGGTCTTATCCTATAAAAGAGGTCAGCAGTGGTGTAAAGATATATATATATATATTTTAGTAAGTCTTGAGTAGAAATATCCAAAAAGTATTATCAGCAAAATGTAGTTTAAGTATCAAAAGTAAAAGTTCTGTTTCATTTATTGTATATTGCATATTATGTATCACTGCACATGTAGAGTTTTCCTGAAACAAGAGGGGGACCCAACCAGTTTCTGCTTTTCTGTTGAGGGCCACGATTATAAAAGTTTGGAAATGATTGGTTTAATCTTAAACAATGTTGTATTTTATAATCTTATATTTTTAAATGTAAAATTTTAGTCTGTAAATTGACCAATTACTGCAGCTGTCAAATGTAATATATGTACATGTATTGAATTTCCATATATAAAAATATTTGAACGTATAAAATAAAAACATGTAAAAACTATATATGAAACATGAAATATATTAGAAATTGGAACAATTTCATACATTGACATATATTTCTAGCCCATGTTCATGTATGTATACTTATATTGTAGACATACATTGTACATAAATATATATCCATTACAAAGCCTGTCAGTATATGTTGATATTATATACAGTAGGTCCAGATATATCAAGCGGGATGTTGAAGTTTATAATGTATGAAACACCAAGAGTAAAATTTGTATCTGTACATATATTAAAAAGATCTATATGATTTTTACACATCAGTCTTTATATGGTATAACATGCTGCAACCATAAATGTTAACGATATTTAATTAATTTATAGCCTATATGTAAGTTCATTAAAACACACATATAGAAATTGATCATTTTTATATATGTTTTTCCTATTAATTTCTCATTAATTTTAAACATGCTTATCCTCCCATTCTGGGGAAAGTGGTTTTAGACCCCGTGTATAATGTCAACATACAGTATACCGACAGGCTTTGGGTTGGATATATATCTATGTAACAGGCATACATACTTAAACATGCATTTTTGTATTGGCTAGACATAAATGTCAATATATGAAAATTGTTTCAATTTCTAATGGGTTACAGATATAACTTTTACATATGTTTATATTTTATTTGTACATTTATTTCATATATGGAAATTCATTATCTGTATCTATAACATTAGTGTATAAAACAGCAGAAAATGAAATCCTCTGTGCCCTTTGTGATCCTGTTTGCAGTAATATGTGCAGTTCTCCAGGCAGTAGTTGCAACGTTATTTACAAATGTTAATAGCCTGCTTGTTTTTCTCTCCACAGACACATACAGATACTGTACCCTCCACTGCACTGGATACATGCGGAGTTGGCCGAGCAGCCAGCTGGACCCGGAGGGCGACGCAGAGAAAGAACCAAACCTGACCTGCCTGGTGATGGTGTGCCGCCTCCATCCTCACGTGCCCCACCACCCTTCCAAAGACATCAACGTCAAGCCCACTGAGTTCATCACCCGCTGTGCGATCGACGGCAAGTTCACTTTTGTAGATCAACAGTGAGTTTCCCAATTCTAACTAACTGCATCTGCACCATTTATCTCTCTGTCGCGAAGCGCGGATTTGTTCCAAAGACACGGTTCTGCTGAGAAAGGTGTGGCTGAGGTGTGTTGTGGCGAGGAGTCCTCTCAGTGTATAGCATGAGTTTTGGCAGTGGAGATAATCCTTTCTGTCTTTGCCGTTGTTCCTCAGAAGGAGGTGTGCATCTTGATGACATCACATCTCTTCTCATTTTTGGGAAGTAATTTCACACCACAAGTATAGTGAATCATTTTATCAAATTTCCCATATGTGTGACTGCTGGGTGATGACATGCGGAGAGGCTCATTCATACTGTATCCACTGTCATTCCATGTTCACTGTCTTTGTTTCGGCACAATCCTGAGGGACGGCACGGCATGGCGAGAGAGACGGGAGTAAACGAGAATATCTAAACTACCTATTTATCCTCTTTTCCCAGAGCCACAACAGTCATTGGTTATTTGCCACAGGAAGTTCTTGGCACATCGTGTTACGAGTACTTCCACCAGGACGACCTGCAGCACCTCGCAGAGAAACACAGGCAAGGTGATGGAGCAAAGCCGCCGCTGCTGACAAATTTCATTTTTTTTCATGTAGAAGTTCAAGAATGTGAGCTTTTCTAATGATTAGTAGCCACATGTGTAATTTCAACGTACGCCAGTGTAGCAACATTTTTTTGTTGTTGTTGTAATTTCCACTCTGCTTTGTGATTGACACCTGCGTCCAATCTCTTGGCAGTTCTTCGAAGCAAAGAGAAGATTGAGACGCAGTGTTACAAGTTCAAAACAAAATATGGCTCTTATGTTTCGCTGCAAAGTCAGTGGTTTAATTTCACAAATCCATGGACCAAAGAAGTTGAGTTTATCGTGTCTTCAAACAGGGTCATCTCGTAAGTATTGATGCATTTATGAGGATGTCAATAAGTCGCACCTTTTTTATCTCACACATCAGATATAGTAAAAAAATACTATAGGACAGAGGTGTTACATACCCTTGGAACAACACTGATAAAGTGTAATTGATGCTGATTTCCTGTTATTTTCCCACATTGTTCATTATATTGCCATAAATGACAGTTTATTGATGCATGAAGCAGCATATTTACTCCTTTGCACCAGCAGGGGGCCTGGTCACACAAAGGATGAGGAGGAGGCAGGCAGCTCAAAAGCACTTCAGGGTAAGAAATACAGACTGTATTCAAATAGGCATTTATGTTTATTTATTTTTTTTTTGTCTAATGTAAATGTTGATTTTTACTGTTTTATTCTTCCACAGAAGACACAAAGCATATACCTGTAATTCCTGGCCTTTCCAGTGGTTTGGGCCCAATGATCTACGCAGGCAGTATAGGGACCCAAATCGCAAATGAGCTCATCGACTCCTACAGGTGGGGTGTGTGTGTGTTTGTGTGTGTGTGTGTGTTTAAAATGATTAAACTCAACAGAAATGGTAGTATTCCATCATTATTTATATTAGAAGGGTTGAAATGGGTTAAGATAAATAAATAAATAAATAAATATATATATATATATATATATATATATATTTGCTCCTGTATTTTTGAGCAGGATGAACTCGTCTCCTTCGAGCGGAGCTTCCAGTCCGTTTGGCCCGGTCCAGGAGAAATGTCCACTGGTGTCCCCAAATACTAGCAGGAGTGTGAGTGACCTGAATTACAGCACATTTACAGTATTTGGGATTTTGCTGTCAATTTTAGTGGCATAAGGAAGTTTAATTCAAATGCATGGCTATGGAGTTTATATGTTCTTTGAGTTTTTTAATGCAAAACTTCTGTATAGAGACATGAAATTTTATGCTAACTTTAGTTCTATGTGGTATTTATGTGGAAATGGAAGCTGTCTCTCATATGTTGTACTTTTCCAAACAAATGAATAGTGACAAAGGGAGTTCTGCTGATGCAGACGCATAATTTGGAAGCAGCTTGCACAGGGTTAGGGTTATTGATTGAGTTCACAACCTCATGCTACAATATTATGAAACACTGTTACCACTAATAGATAGTTAGGTAGTAATCCCAAATGAAATTGAGGACTAAATGATTCCATCGTTTCATCTGAGCTGTATTTCCACCAGTGCATGTTTACTTGTCTCTGTCAACCTGAAGGCTTTATTCAAATGTAGAAGGAATTAAGACGGTGTCTGCTTCTACAACCCATTTTCTTGAGTTGAATTACACACTTCAGTGGAGGAGATGGGCTCCTGTGCAGTGTTTCAGCGTAAAATGGCTTTTTCCAGGCATCCAGCAGAGAGGACGCAGCAGGCAGTTCATCACAGTCCCAGTCTGACTCGAGGACAGCGGCGGGCGCTAGCAGTGCAGCTTCTGAAAGTACAGGTACTGTCAACAGGATAGTAAATTCAAACCAATTTCATCTACATCTCTGCAAAGAAATGTGCCACACTCATGAAACCGGGCCTAAAGTCTCCAAAAAAAAGCTGCATTTTATATCATATGTATCATATTACAGCAAAGAACTCATGCACACTTTATATTGTTGACACCACTGATGATTTCACAGCTGCAGGCCCCTTATCATCAGCTGATCCAATTAGATGACACAAATGCAGTATGAATGCAGTTCTGTATGACATAATAAAAACAATAACACCAAAATCCAAATTGAATAATTAATGCAAAACTCTCAAATATCAAACAATGCTCCAAGTGAGTGTTAGTTGCTAGCTCACTTAGCTAAATAAACGTTGGGTAAAGTGCATGTGATGTTAGCCTTTTGGAGAAGCTAACACAGATTGTTAGTCGAGGATGATTAAGGCATTCTTTCCTGTGTGTGTTATCAATGTCTGTGTTTTATTCCAGAGAATTGCTTGTGCAAAATGTACACGTGAAATTTAAAAAATATATTTGCCAAAGTGACTGTACTGTAACTTTAGTGACAAATGCATATCACTCTATACAACAAGCTAATGTTTAACAGCAGTTAACCAATGTTTAGTTTTAGCATTCAGTGGAATTCTTATGTGTTTTTTCCTCCACTTGCTAATGTTTAGATGCTAATCTTAGCTAGAAAACATCCACAAAAAAGACGGAAGATTAAGCTATAGTATTTGTCCAGTAAGGCTTAAACATCCTACTTAGTGTGTGTCTTTCAAAGTTTATGGAGTATGAAGAAAGTGACACACCTCCTGCCTAGGGACCCTACTACAGACGTGCGGTTGGACCCTTCTCTGTTAATCAGCAACTTAAGTACAAGTGAACAAGGCAGGACAAGGGAAAATGAGTTAATTAAAAACAAGACATGACCAAATAAAAAGAGACCGATCATCACAGACAGATTATATTCAACAGTTTACCTTCAACCCTGAAATCCTGTTTCTTTGGTCCGTTTCACCCAGGTGAGCCGTCCCAGTTAGACCTGGACAGCATGGTGGTGCCAGGCCTGAGCAGCTTCAGCAGTGATGAGGCAGCCATGGCCGTCATCATGAGCTTGTTGGAGACGGATGTAAACATGGGTCAATCGGGGGACTTTGAGGACTTACACTGGCCTTTCTAGGGGGCGCATAGACTTTCAGCCTCTCTACGCTCTCTTGTGCCGTTTTCTTGCCATTTGCAGAGAACTTGGGCATTTAGTCGTTCATTTTTGTGACCGACTGATCTGGCCTTGCACAAGCGAACCCACTGGATCCAAGAGAAGCCAGCTGCAGACACAAGATGGTAGACCTCAACCATGGAGGAATACATGACTCCAGTGCAGATTTTGTCCTTTTAGTGTGGAGCCAATAGCGAACCCAGCCGATTAGTGCACCATAGTTCGATTGTTGAAAAAGTAGAATCTAAAAACTTGATGCACAGAGATCCACTAACCTAGATGTCCAAACAAGGAGAGGTGATATACCAAATGTTGTTCAATGAAAATTGAGGAAAAACAATGTTTCTTTCTATTATTTTGTTTAGTTCTCTGACTTTTTGGGAGAATGTAGCTCACTATTACTTTAGCTCTTTGGTTGTGGTAAATAAGGCCAATATAGCCTGCTATTTGTAACATTATGGGTAAGATGGGACATCGCTTAGTATGTTACCTCTCCTTGGTCCTTGTTTGAACATCTAAGTTAGTAGATTGAGTGCTTGTAAAAGTCTAGAACATTATATTCATCTTCAATATGGTAACAATAATACTTAAAGATCTCATAACTACATTAACAATAAAACAGAGTAATATATCCATATCTATCCAAGGAATAGACTCAGATTTAAGTAAGATTTAAATAACTGCCATTTCTGTGGATATTATATTTAAATATCTGAACTGAAGCTGTAGATTTAATAAAACGTGGTCTAAAGAAATTAATATGGAACATTTTACATTCAAGAATATTATATAAATTAATAATTATGACAAATAAATTGTATTTCTTGAAAATATAATTTTATTGAAGTATTTTTACATGTTTTTTTATTTGAATATGCTCATATAAATATGTTCACGAATGTGATTTTTCATGTTCACCCTTTTATAATCTTGTTAGAGATCACATTCAGTTTGTTTGAACAACAAAAAACATGGATGACAATAAAGTAGCACATTAATATATTAATATCGTAATAATATTGATAATGATGATAAAATGTAATAAATAGCCATTCAAAAATTGTAGATTTCAATTACAAATTTGTACAAAAACAGTAATAAATTATACTTTATTTAATTTTTATCTAAAGTATATAAGTATACAGCACCAACCAATGCCATACACTACAACCTCCAAAATACCATATTCAAATACCATTCATACTTAAATATTTTCATTAATGAATAGGGAAATTAAACTCTACATTGAAACAAACCTGTTAATAATGCATTGTTGTGTTATAGCAGCAAACAGGAGCACTAATGCTATCAAAGCTGAACTCATCTGCTGTGAAAGTCATGTCTCCTCCATGGTTGAGATCCGCCATCTTGTGTCTGCAGCCCCCCCC